>NC_133665.1:134034792-134334792 GCF_037893015.1 Macrotis lagotis
GGATCATCAGCACACAAATGATAAAAGAATCCATGGGAACTGAGAAATCAAGTGAAACCACAGAAGGAAAAAAAAAGGGTCAGAACTAATTCTGCTTTTGGCAAGTAGGCAAGTTCAACAGATACTCAAATACCTGAAGACCCCTATCACAAGTATACTATGCCTCCATTTCAGAACTGTAATCTACTTTTCACACCTCTTCCTTATTGAGTCTATTAAGCTTAATTTTAGAAAATCATTAAAAGCAAAGTAAAATGAAGTGTTCCTGTTAAGTTCTTTCTGTTACAAAAGAGAGCTGTAGTTATAGGAGGTATATATAGTAGTAGCTGCTGCTTGCTATGTAAATACTTCAGAACATAGCATATGAATGTAAAAAAATTAAATATTAAAGCAAGATAAGATCTTAAAGATAGTCTATTATCTTTGGGTGGTTTTTCCTTTTTTCTTTTCTTTTCTTCCCTTTCCTAGTCTATTTCATTCATTTTTAAAGATGAAGAAGAAATCAAGGCCTAGAGAGAGGTAGTGATGACTTTTCCCCCATATCAAAATGCAAAAAGTTGGCTAATATGACAGAAAAGGAAAATGATAAATATTGGAGTGGATGTGGGAAAATTGGGACACAAATGCACAAATGGTGTAGTTCTGAACTGATTCAACCATTCTGGAGAGCAATTTGAAGCAACATCCAAAGAACAACCAAATTGTGCAGATCCTTTGATTCAGCAATATCACTGCTAGATCTGTATCCCAAAGAGATCATCAAAAAGGGGACAGGATCTATTTGTATAAAAATATTCATAGCAGTTCATTTTGTGGTAGTAAAGAATTGGAAATTGAGAGGATGCCCATCAACTGGGGAATGGCCAAAGAAGTTATGATATTAGAAAGTGATAGACTACTTTTGCTCTGTAGGAATTATGAGCAAGTGAATTTCAGAAAAACCTGGAAAGACATGAATTGATGCAAAATGAAGTGAGCAGAACCAGGGGAACATCGTTCATAGAATCAGCAGTATTGTGCTATAATCAGCTTTGAATGACTTTAACTCTTCTCAGCAGTACAATGATTCAAGACAATTCCAAAGGACTCATGAAGGAAAATGCTATCCACATCCAGAGAAAGAACTAATGAAGTCTGAATACAGGTTGAAGCTTATTATTTTCACTTTATTTTTTTCACAGTTACTTTTTCCTTTGGCCTATTTGTTCTTTTACGACATGGCTAATATGGAAATATGGTTTATATGATTGCACATATTGAACCTATGTCAAATTGCTTACCTTCTTAGGGAAGCAGTGGTGAGAGAAGGCAAAAATTAGGAACTCAAAAAAAATTTTTAAATGAATGCTAAAAATTGTCTTTACATGTAACGGGGGGGGGGGGGGGGGGAGGAGAAAGAAATACCATTAGAAAAAAAAGAAAAGAAAAAAGGAAAAAGGAAAACCACTCAGAACAACAATCACCAAAATCCCCACCAAAAAACAAACCATAAAATTAGATAAAAAGCCAGAACTAGAACCCATACTTCTTATCTCTATCCAAACTTTTTTTCTACCATACTATTTGTTCCAAATTCCAGGTCTGTTTCAAATGATGTGCAAAAACAGAACTTTCCTCATGCCACAATTCATTTTATTTCCTTAGCTATGCCTATCCACTTAATTCTTCATTTCTAGAAAGATCTGCCCTACCCAATCCCATCTCCATATAAGAAAACATCCACAAAAAACAATTCATACTAAATATTTCATACCTTGTATTTAAGACAATTTCTAACTTAAATTTTGGTTTTTTTAATCATTGTATTTTGTTTAGTGTAAGAACGAGTCCACATCAGAGAAATTGGTTTGAATGCTGATATAATATCTCCCAATATTCTTTACTCTTACCAATTCAAACTCAGTATGTTCTGACAGTTACCTTTTTCAAAGGTTCAAAGGCTATTCAGATGTCTCTACAATACAAGTTACTAGAGTATCTTCTGCCTCCTTCTGGTGACTTGAGAGAATATTAATTTTTGCAAATATTTAGAGGTAGGCATTGAATGAGACTAGGGTTGTCATTAATAAAGAATGCAACTGACCCTTAAGAGAAAGATAATCTAAATTGCCACACATAAACAAAAATAAGTATTTGATTATTCAGAGTAAAATCTGAAATTAACAATACTAAATATCAAATAATTTTTATTCTTTATTCCCAAAATTTCTTATACAATTCTTGAAATTAGGATTACAGTATAAATTTATAGATTATTATAATAACATAGGAATGTATAAAGTTGATGAAAATTAATTAATGTCCTTCACCTTCCTCTCACTCCCAGCCCACACATTAGATTTTCAATAACTTTGCAAGGAAAGAACTTTAAGGGAGCAAAGAGGTAGGTAGGAAGATAGGCTGCCAAAACTAAAATTCTCCTTTCTTCCCATTTCACCTCCTTAACTTTTTATAGCTTAAAATGACAAATTGAAAGGCTGTGTGAGAAAACAGAAAGAGCAATGTGTTGAGTCAACTCTGAGAGTGAATCACAGCAATACTCCTTACTGACTGGGTGACTTTAAGACAACTTACATCATAGTTATATAAACTTGATACAGAGCAAAGTAAAACTAGGGGAACAACTTTCACAGTAATGTAAAGGAAACCAATGCTGAAAAGCTTCAGAACTTTGAACCAATTATGACTCTGGAAGATTGAAGGTTAAAGCATACCTCCAGCCTCTCAGGAGAAAGGTGGCAGACTAGAGATGTTTAATGAGGAATACATTGTCAGACTCAGCCAATTTTGCTTGACCATAAATATTGCTATGAGGGATAATTTCATTGGGGGAATATGAGAGGGGAATGGTCACGGAGAAGTGACAGTAATGTAGAAAAGAGCAACAATAAAAAACACAAATCAAATCACCTCTCAGCCTATTTCCTTATCTCTAAAATGAAAAAGTTAGATTAAAGAATTGATGAAATATCTGTTGGGGTTTGGAAATCACTTTATTACTTGGCAATCAAATCATTTAATTATAAGGATTCTTACATTTCCCTAAACAGGGAATGTTTTAGCAATAATATTATATACATAACACTATGCTTGTTAGGCACTTCAGTCAGAACATAATAAAAACAGGGTCCTCAGCTTCACATGACAGGATAAGAATAAAAGTTCAGAAGGTCAGGTTCAATAGAAATTCCTATAATTATATATTCCTATAATTCATGGTGGAATATCAAGGAAGTAACCAACACCAAGGGACATCTCATAGTTAGAAAACTGAGGAAAAGGGAAAATGAGATTGTAATGCCCAACAGATCTATTATAATAACCAGTATACCCCCACTATCTTCACTCCTTCCTCACCAAAAGTTACCAGTTTGGGGTTAGGGGTTGAGATTGCTTTGGTTTAATGAGTTTTAGCTTTGGTGTTGTTGGATTTTAGTTTTGTTTGGGTTTTTTTTTGAGGGGGGGGAGGAAAGACCAGTACTTTGGTGAGAGCTTACTACAATTTTATAATAAAGGCAACAAGAAAATAAGATTCACCTTACAGAAACTTGCTTTGTAACTAACTATTCCATAAATCAAAGAACAGCTTTATATTTTTAAAGAACCCCAGGAAATAGATTCCATAAAGATCCTATAGTAACCTATCCCAAATTCTTCCTCTCCTTTAGCAAACATATTACAGGCAAAGGATCCTGAGACAATGGATAAATGCCACAATCTAGGTTTTTCATGTGTTGTTAGGTTCCAACTTTAATAGTGTTATCAACAACTACCCTGAACAAGTAATGACCTTTTAACTATTATAGGTTTAAGCATAATTAATCAGTCTATAAAGGCACAGAGTCAATCCAAAAATATTTACTTAAAAGTGCCCACTAATAAGATGCTTTGGCCATAAAAAGTTTAATCATAACTCTATATTTGGGAACAATGTTAGAAAATCAACCAAAATTCAGGCCATCCTAATATTACACTGTTTAGGCTCGCAACTCATAATGAAGCCAAGAATTGTTTTTCTGGGTATATGCTAAAGAAGAAGTAGTGTCAAAGTCTAAAGATAAAAACTCCTTCTCCCAAGTATGATTCACACTTAATTAAAATGTGATTGTAAAAAGTTTAACAAAATTAATAAAAATGCAATACAACAAAGATAAGGTTAACTTGCGGTTTTGTTTTGTTTTCTTTTCTTTGGGGGAGGGGGTTTATAGCAAAGCAATGGGATTAAGTGACTTGACCAAGGTCACACAGCTAGGTGTCTGAAGCCAGATTTGAACTCAAATCCTCCTGACTCCAGGGCTAGTGCTCTATCCACTGCTCCACCCAGCTGTCCCTACCTGTGGTTTTCTAAGTAATATGCAGCCTGCAAGAATCTATTTCTATTTGAATTTGACAACACAGTCTTAGCATATATTTGACAAATTTCAATGTATACAGAAGTACAATGTCTGAATATCCATGATAATTTTTTAAGCTAGTTTTTCCTCCCTGTGGATTCTGATCTAGGCCATAGGTCCTACTTATTTCTGTAGCATCCCCATCTATTCATAGCCCCAAGGATTTCAGCAGTCTCATGTTCAAATCTTGAAGGTAACTACCCCCACTCCCACCCTCCACAAAAGAGTTGATGTCAAATATGACTAAGAATCCCTGGTACTTGGACTTCAGAAAAGACAAGAAAAGGTCTAACAGCAACAGAGAAACTGAAGCATAAACTTCTACCAAAATCATAATGTGCCCTGAAATAAAAATGATAATAGTCTATTGGATCATTATTCAAACATAATACAGTAACTGATTCTCCATAGAGCAGTTGCAAAGTCCCTTATCCAACTTAATCTTCCTTACTCTGTCTCCTCTGCACAGCCAAATCATTTTACCAAACCAGTACTATGTTCATTCCCATCTCTCCAAACTTACTCATTAGTTGTCTCCTCTAAAATGCTTTCCAAACCTGACAATCTGAATTCTCACTTTCCACTTCTTTCATAAAGTTGTCCCGATTATCAAAATCCAACAGAATTCTTTGTTACAGTGATCCTCTTGGAACTTAATAATACAATCTATTATGTTATATGAAACATGACATATGCTTCATGCATATGACATCCTACCAAATGAGACTCATCTTAAAGTAAAAGACTATATTTCATTTTCATCCCCCATTAGTGTCTGATATAGTGGGATTCCCAAGTGCAAGAGAACACCTCCTCCAACATACAGCAGATCTCTCCATGTATGATTAGAGGGAAATGGTCAACAAATGGCTATGACCCAAAAAAATAACCTGTGGTCAAACTTCTGGTGATGAGTCTCTATGAGCTTGATCAGTCTAGACAAAAGACATACATACAGTCCATGACCAAAAGAAACCTTTCTACCTAGAAAAGACCTACCAACACTTGAATTCCCTCCACAAATTCTGCTGTATCCCAGGATTCCTTTCAGACTATAAGACATAAGAAAGGGCTTTAGTTAACGTAAGAGTAAGTATATCTACCTTCAGTTCTAGTCTAAATAAATGTATGGAAGACTCTAGGACTGTACTAGTGGCACTAGTGAAAGGGAGGGAAGTTATTCTAAAAACAACCTAGTAAGTTATCACCAGGGTCCTTGGGATCAACATACACTTATTTAAGGAGAATGATCTAATTGATGCCTCTCTCAAGGATATCAGTTTCTCTGAGAATTAACAATACCTTGCAACATTTCAAAGAAAGGCCACTAGCAAAACCAGCACAAATAAACAGAAGCCCCCTACCTCAACTAGAACTAGGCCCCAGAGAAGTGGAGCCTGCAAGGCCCGGGGTTGAGAGACAAGAACAACGACAGACCCCTTGAGAAAGTTCCACTGTGGCTAACAACTCACATTTAGGCCTCAGAAGCCCCCAAGAGAAGCAGCAACCAATGTGGTGACACAGGAACTTCAAAACCAGAGACCAGAAGCTCAAAGACATCCAAATCCACAGTATTCTGTCCTGATATGCCATAGTGTCCCATGAAAACTCAGCACTCATTCTGATCCTCAAAGATTAAGGGAAGTTAAGAGGTAGAGGTATCTGGAGAGAAGAGCCACACAGAGCCCACACAGAGGTATCTGGAGAGAAGAGCCACACAGAGCCCCAAGTAACCCAGGGCAAGTGTTACTCAAAAAGAATAGTGGAAGGGGTAGAGTAAGGTCCTAACATAAAGCCTAATTCAGGAAGTAAAGTCGAAGAGATAAATAAACTGACTGGCATAACAAATTATTGTAGATCTAGAAATGTCCAAAAATCCAGTAGAGAAGGAGAATGTGGGGTATCTAGGTGGCATAGTGGATAGAGCACTGGCCCTGGAATCAGGAGTACCTGAGTTCAAATTTGACCTCAGACACTCAGTAATTACCTAGCTGTGTGGCCTTGGGCAAGCCACTTAACCCCATTGCCTTGCAAAAATCCTAAAAGAGAGAGAGAGAGAGAGAGAGAGAGAGAGAGAGAGAATGTTATACTGCCACAACTATAAGCAGAACTCAAAAGAATTTGAGTGAATTTTTCCCCAAAGACTATAAGAATATCTAAAAGGAAAAAAAAAGCAAGCAATATTAAAAATTAAATGAAAAACCCCTGAGGAAAAAATTAGAAAGAAAATAAAATACTTAGGAAAAAAATGATGAATCTTACTCAATTAACAAATTCCCTAAAAAGCACAATAGTCTCAATAGAAATCAATGACTCCATGATATGGCAAGAAATATTAAAGCAAAATTAAAAGATTGAAGAATTAAAAATGTATGATATCTGACATCAAAAAAGAACTGCTGTAAAAAAGACATGATTTAAGAATCATCAGTACCTGAAAACTATGATTTAAAAAAAAAAGACCAGGGTGGCTAAGTGGATATAGCACCGGCCCTGGAGTCAGGAGTTCAAATCCAGCCTCAGACAATTAATAATTACCTAGCTGTGTGGCCTTGGGCACACCACTTAACCCCATTGCCTTGCAAAAAACTAAAAAACAAAAAAAAACACTGATTTCAAGAAATTATACATGAAATCTACCCAGATCTATTAAAACTAGAGGGCAAGAAAAAATACACACATCACTTCCTGAAAGAAATTCCAAAAGGAAAAGTTCTAGGAATGCTACAACCAAAATACAAAACTTCCAAATCAAATAAAAAATATTTACAAACATCCAAAAATGAGCTCAAATACTGTGCGATGATCAACTATGATAACCTTAGTTCTTCTCAGCAATACAGCAATCAAAGACAATCCTAAAAGACCTGTGACACAAAGTACCATCTACATCCAGAGAAAGATATATATGGAATCCAAAAATGCAGATCAAAGAATACGAATTTCATTTTTTTAAATATTTTTTCTTCTCATAGTTTTTTCCCTTTTTGTTCTGATTCTTCTTTCTCAGTGTAATTAATATGAAAATATGTGTAACACAATTGTACATGCAAAACCTATATCAGATTACATGTTATCTTACATGGGAGGAGGGAAGAATGGGAAGGAGAAAACTTTACAAAAACGAATGTTGAAAATTATTTTTACTTATGATTGAAAAATAAATGTCTTTAAAAAATTTTAAAGGAGTTTAAGTCCCAAGGAACCACAATTAGAATCACACACAAGATCTAGCAGATTCAACTATAACTGAGAGGAAAGCTTGGAATACAAGATTCCAAAAGTCAAAAGATATGGGCTTAATAAGAAAGAAGAATAATTTACTCTGGAAAACTGAATATAATCCTGAGCGGAGCTGGGGGTGGGGGGTCTGAGGGAGGGGGGAAGAAAGGAGCAGGAAAGGATAAAAGATGAAAGGGAAAAGGGCCTTTAATGGAACAGAGAAGCATTTCTGATGAAAAGACCAGAGCTAAGTAAGAACTCTGAAATACAAACACATGAGTCCAGAGAAACTTTGAACGGTAAACTTATCTGGGTATTTGGAAGGGGATTACAAGAAGAAATAGTATCCCTTCAGAGTCATAATGTTTTCAAAAGGTCTTGAAAGAATTAAATAAGAAAAACAAAAGACCTAGGAGCAAATTGATTCTATTCTGAGAGTTTGAAGAAGAGGAAAAGGAGTGTAAATAGAAGAATATACTAATGTATAAGGAAGAAGGAAGAGAGGGAAAGATCTTACTATTTCCTAAATTTGAGGTATGTGAGAAGGTACAAACATGAAGAGATAAGAGGAGAGGACATCAGATGAACCTCACTAGATAAAAAAAGACAAAAAGAAAATTAAACATACACCCAGAATTGGATGTAGAAATTCATATAACTTAATGGGAAAACAGAGATAGCCGCAAAGTTAAGAGGGTAGGAATAGTTGAAAGGAAAAGAAACCTTGAAAAGAAGATTACAAGGAGAAAAAAAAAAAGAGAAAAACTAGAATCTAAGGGAGATGATTATCAATTGGAGAATGAATAAACTGTGGTATATGAATGTTATAATACTGTAACTGCTCCCATTTCTATAGTGCCTTAAAGTTTGTAAAGTGTTGTATATACATCACCTCATTTGATCATAGCCATAAGAAATAATGGAAGAGATGATTACAAAGAATCTTAGGTAGAAATTGTGAGTATAAAGTGAGCAGAACCAGGAGAACATTTTATACAAGAGTAAAAACAAACAACTAATTAAGAATTAAGCAGTATGATTAATGCAGTAACCAACCGTAGCTGCAGAGGACTTATGTTGAAGCATGCTATCCCATCAGAGTGGTGCTGGGCTCAGACATACAATTAGGGGTGGCTAGGTGGTGCAATGGATAAAGCACCAGTCCTGAAGTCTGGAGTATCTGGGTTCAAATCTGGTCTCAGACACTTACTAATTACCTAGCTGTGTGGCCTTGGGCAAGCCACTTAACTTTTGCCTTGCAAAAAAAAAAAAGACATACAATTTTAAACATAATTGAAATGTGAATTTGTTTTGCTTGACTATGCTTTTTTGATGCAAGAGGTTTTTTTTTCCTTTTCAGTTTTAATTGGAGGGGAAAACACAAAGGGTAAGTAATAGTAATGACCCTTTACCCCCAAAAAAGTATATCTTTGTAATACACAGAAGAAAAAAGTAAGTTCAAAAGAAAGCACAAATAGTAGTATTAAAAGTAACATGATGAATTTATTTAATGTATATATATATATATGTGTGTGTGTGTGTGTAGCTTTGTGTGTATGTGTGTGTATATATATATATAAAATTTTTTAATGCAAGAAGTACAAAATGAAAATTCAGTTTCATATGCAATGCTCTCTTTTTTGTTCTCCGCTTGTGTGATTTTCACTTTTAAGTTCAGAATTTAAAAAATAAATAAAAAAAAAATAAATCACCCCCCCAATCTGAATATTCAGATGGGGTTGTGATCATATAAAGCTTACCTATATTTATTTGAATAACTAACCTCACAGATAGGTATCTGTTGTAAGTCTGAGAAAATCTTATTTCTCCTCTCCCTGAGCTCTCTATCTGACATCATAGCCACCCAAGTAATCAACATTCAAGGACAAGTTGCACCACTAGATAAGTTCCAAAGATACATAAATCAAGACCCAATCACATGGCATTATTAAAGAGCCTAGGGTAGATTTCATTGGCAGCACAGAACATCTGGTAAGACACCTGCACTAAATTCATAACTAGTCATTCCCAACCAGCAGTATTCATTTTCCCTAGGGTTTCAATTCTTCACTTTTTGCTCTAAGTAGCTATCTCCCTGTCTATAAATACCCCCCACAAAGGAAGCTACAAGGTAGGTACAAGCAAAATGAGTCCCTGTTTTAATTACTAAGATAAGTGTCCTGAGATCCTTTGGGCAAAGACCTGGTGATATGGTCCAGTGGGAATAAAATTGAATTGGCAGTTCAAGTAAACAAACACTCTGTAAGAGCCTACTACATATGAGGCCCTGGGCTAGATGTTAGAGATACAAAGATTAAAAAGAAAAATCAGACTCTGTCTTTAAGGAGAATACATGCTTCTCTCCCATACCCGTAAGTGGATAAGTAGATGCAAGATCATTTGAAGATGGAGAAAATAAAAAAGACTTTTATGGAGAATTCACACAAGGCAAATGCTCACCTGAAGGTCAGAAGAAGCGATACAAGGACACTCTCAAAGACTCTCTGAAGAACTTTGGAATCAATTATGAGACATGGTGAATACTGGCACAGGACCATCAAGCACAGTGCTCACATCGAAGAAGGCTATGAGCAAAGGAAAATCACAGTAGCTCAAAAGAAATGAGAGATGCATAAATTTAGAGCCATCTCCAGTCCAAATATTAAAACTCTCTACGCTAGTGCCTTCCAAGCTGGTACTAGTGGCTGATCGGCCACTTGGGCACAATGCACTTTGACCCTCACATGGTGATGTCATTTGGTCCTCTTGGAGTTCAAAGGAGAACAACTCATGAATACAACAAGGGGGACCAGGAAAGGCTTCAAAGTAGCTAGCTTTTGAGTTGGAACCACATGGAAACTTAGAGGAGACCAATGGGCTCACATATCCACACATCCTGCCACTAGAGAAACTCAAGCCCTAGCTAGTCGCATTACAACTTAGCTGTATGACCCTGGTTGGGAAAGTCACTTAACCTCCAAGACTTTCACTTTGCTCATCTGTAAAATAAGGAGACTAGGAACTGCCTATCTATCACGGTTGTTGAGAGGAACCATTGGATGAGAAAGCATTTGGACAAATAAAAAGCAACGTATTATTGTTGCAAAACTTCCTATACCTTAAACCCAAAGTCCTGAGCTTTTTATTTAGCACCAGTCAAGACTTACTCAGTCTCACTTCTAAATATTCAGACACAATTCTCATATTGCTCTGGCTGTAGTCAAGGAAGCTTCTGATTTATTCAAGTCTGCTGCCAAATTAGGCTTGTCTTGCTGGGCTTTGGGGTATTTTGATGTTTGGGTGTTTTGTTGTTGTTGTTGTTTTGTAAGTTAAACCACAAGAACTATGTCCCTGAGGAGAAGTGCCGAGGGGCCGTGGAAAGACCCAAACGTTCAAAGCACCAGCAACTACGAAGCAACTAGTTTCAAATGTATCTGAAAGTGGGGAAAGAATGGAGTGCGGAGAGCTAATAGCTATGTAAAAATAAATAGTTTTTGAAAAGTCACAATGATCGCTGGAGGCAAAGAGAAATGTTCTCCTGTTTTCTCCCTCCCTCTGCCCACCCTCTCTGACCACTGAAATAACATCACTCAGGGCTACAAACATCTGTAACTGCCCAGGGAATGTACAATACATTCAGAAACTCCAGGCCCACATATCCTGTAGCTCGGAACTTTACAAACAAAAGGTTGGGGGAAGAGAAAGAGAGGGGGTGGGGTACAGGGAATAAAGGCTTAAAGATTAAAGTCACAGGCAGAGACAGACGGCTCCATTTTTTAATAACTGAAAACACGAGTTGTGCCTGAATGTGCTCATTGTTTGGCGGAGGGGGCAGTCTATGAAGGCAGGACTGCCTGGCGACAAGGCTGCCTTTCTATCAAAAATAAGATTTAGAAAAAGAAGAAAGAAAATGGGGGGAAAAAGACATCAAGTCAGTGCTCTCCTTTCCACGTATAATGTTAAGCACTTCAACTAGGTAGGAATCCTCACACGAAGCCTATTCTGGAATCAGCTGGAGGAATGCCTTGAAACTGGGTACTGTGGCTTCTGACTTTAGAAAAGAGCCACACACACAAAGAAGTGTGGATACATGCCATAGGAAACGCCCTGCATATACACCCATAAGTTCACCAGTTACTTTGAAATGAAAAATCTATGGTGTCAAGTTTTCACAAGATGAAATTTCCCATTCAAACATGTTCTCCAGTTGGGCAAAACTGGTAACTTTCACATTGCTTAACGTGTGTGTGTGTGTGTGTGTGTGTGTGTGTGTGTGAGCTAGACCTCAGTTTCCTCATCTGTAAAATTAGGGGTTCCTTCCAGCTTTCTTATTGTCTGATTCTAAACTCTCAGGTGATCTGTATACTGGCCAAAGTTTTTTAAAGTTATTATTACAAATACACATACATACAAATGCACATATATGAATTACTTCCTTGGGGCCTTCAAAGTCTTCAAAGCCCTCAATTGAGGGCTGGCTGAACAAATTATGTTATATGAACATAATGGAATAGTATTGTGCCATAAAAAGATAATAATTACTTGGAAATACCAGGAACATTTATATGATCTAGAAGTGAGCAAAACCAAAAGAGTAATTTTTAAAGTAACTGCAAATGGTAAAAACAAACACTTCGGAAAGGACTCACATAAACACAATGACCAATCACCATACTAGAGAATACATGGGGAAGTATGCTACCCAGCTCCTAATGGAGAGAAGTTGGACTAAAGAGGCAGGAATGAGACAGACATTTTTCGACATGGCCAATGCAGGAATTTGTTTTGCTTGACCTTCATATTTGTTACCATGGTCTTATTTTTCTTTTTTAATCCCAAAATTATGGGGAGGGAGGGCACCAGAAAGGGCAAGTAAGAGGTAGAGGAAATAAAAAATTACATTAAAACTAAAATAAATTCTTAAAAGGCCCTAATTGAGTCTATATTCTCATTACAGCATAGAATCAAAACAAATAAATGGCAATGAATCCTATTTTAATTTCAAGTATATTGCCTAAAAGTTAGGTCATTGGATCAGGTTTAATTTACTTACAGTATACTAAGATCAGGAAACCCCGGGCTTTGCTCAAGTAAACTGACATTTAGATAATATTAGCAAGAATATTAAGTTAAAATAGTAAGCACTTCCTCCTCATCAACCCATATGATCTTTCTGGATTCACTTTCCAAGATCTCTGTCTCTCTCTCCCCTAACTGAATGCAGTTTAAAGGATATATTTCACTCTGCTTGCTAAGGGTGCATTTTGAGCACAAAATTGCTAGTTATGGTTCAGACTGTACTATGTGGATGAAGGATCTTTTGACTTACTTACTATGAGTACAAAAAAATAATCCCATCATTCTGCTTTTGGTTTGCAGGTAACAATTTAAAAAGCTATTTCACATCTATTCCCTCACAGCAGTCCTGTGAGAAGGACAAGACAGGCAAGAGGATCTACACGTGATATCTGAGCATACAGTATCAAAGCTTCTAAGTGATGTGTGCATGGAAAGATTCTTGGGATTGAGATTCAGGCCTTCTGACTCATGGTCCAGGGTTTAGGCCTGAGTTACTGTAGAGCCGGTTACTGTGGGGAAAGATGTGCCTTAGCCTCTCTTGATTTCTATTTCATCCTCTAGTTAGAAAAAATGAAAATCACATCTGTTTTCCTACCTGTCTTTCAAGGATGGAAGACCATGTTCTCAACAAGCATGAGATAACCATATTTACATATAATAATATATTGATATTACTGGCTTTTGAATGTTCCTCTTTTCTACCACTGAATGCCTAATTGAGCCCCATAAGATACAACTGATTTTTTATTACATAGTAAAAGAATAATATTTTCTAAGAGCTATTCAAATGTTCATTTAAAATCAGATCCTTCCATTACAACAAAGGTAACAGCTCCTGGTAAAACACAACAATAGAAATTTATCCTGTGATTTAGCTATCAGAAAGGAGAAAAACTATTTAAAATTTTTAGTATTTAAACAAACATAAGGAAAGCAGATTCTTTAGTTTCTTCAACTCAAAATGCTGTATATAACTTTTGTTCTGACTTTAAAAATGATTAAGATTATAGAAAGTACTCTTAACTGCCCAAAGATGTTAAGTAACATTTGTTTGAAATCCCAATCATAATGCTGGGTACTGTGAACCTACACACAGAAGGGGTGAAAATAAGCCAGGGAGATGGTGATGAGCCCATCTATCTTACCTTTGCCTTTGTACAGGGTTTTACATTTAAATGACAGGATCTTAGCCATAACTTCTGATAATATTTAGCTAAAACGAATACCATATTTTCTGCCCAGTTCATCATGCCCCTGCCATCCTAAATGTATTTAAAGAAGTTTTTCCTCTAAAAAATCTGTTCTCTACTATGCAAGAATGAGGGCCACAAAATGCAGCAAGTAAGCCAAGAACACCAGCCCAAGCATCCTCTGGCTGTGAGGAAAGAAGACATTGAGGACAGTGCTTCCGCTTCTCAGGACACCAACATAAAGTGCTGACCCACTGGGGGTCTTGTTGTTTATATTAAAAACACTATGTTGAAGTCCTGTTGGTTTTTGTGAATGAGAAAGATTCCATGGCACAGAGAAAAAAGGAGGGGAGGGAAAAAGGGAAAATGAAATATGAGCTTATATACCAGGAATATAGGATAAATACTGTCTTTGTGGGTAGATTGGGATGTTTTTTCATGCAACCCTTAGAATGAATTAAGAATTTTTTTTCTCCAAAAGTATATATATATATATATATATATATATATATATATATATATACTTGTACTCAAAACTGCTGTTCTGTATGCAGTAACAATCATCTCATTTAGATAAATATAACTATATCCTCCTTCATTTTTACCCTCCTCTTTACAGATATATATCTACTGACACATAAAATCTTTTTATCACATGGGTAAAAAGAGTCAGATAAGTGAATTATTTTGTGTTTGTTTTTTAAACAACCTTTATAAGCAAGAAAAGCTTCTATAAGCAAAGCAGCACCAGCAGCACAAATGAACCAGTGAATTCCCAAAAGCTCCAGGTGACCAATATGCAGACTCTAGTGCTTCCCAGAAGTTTTTAGAGACATGTTTTCTGAGGTTCATGGGGATAAACGTGCCAAAGGAAGTGTTGGGTTTTTTTTTTTTTAATTAGAAGAGTTCCAAACTATCACTAAGCTTTTCTTGGAGACCTTTAGAGCTGTCCCATGACATTAATGATGTGGTCCCTTTGACGTTATGGGGCTCGCCCTCATGGCATGCTTATAAAGAGTTGTGCCAGAAGAAATGCAAAGCTTCCAAAGTGCCAGCTGGAGTGCTGGTGGACTTTTCAATCAAACCAGCAAGAAACTGAAGCCACCCTCAGGAGAACGGACAAGGGGCACCAAGTTCTCTTGGCAGCAAAGGCCAAATCAGCAACAAAGTCAAGACAAAAGACCATCCTCAAAACAAATAAAAGCAAGTGTTAATTCCAAGATGTTTCTCCCAGGGATGAAGTATCTGAATCACCCCTGCTTCCATTCCTCCTTCAATGTATTTCCTCTGCCTCTAATCCTGTGATCTCCTAAGGGCAGGCACTAGGTCTCCTATTTTTTTGTGCATCTCCCTCAGCACCCAGCGCATGATGGGTGCTCCATAAATATATGCCAAATGTGGAAATGGAGGAAAACAAAGCAAAACAAACTAGAAAGGGGAGAGAAAAACAAGCTGCCTCAATTACACAGACACTTTCTAAGCCAAATGAATTCATTATTATTGTGTGCCTTAGTTCTGGATAAAAATTCTAGTTCTAGAAAGGATCTCTCATTTTACAGATAAGGAAACTGAAACCCAGGGAGATTCAGTAACCTGGCCCCTGAATAAAAGATGTCACAGAAGAGGTACAGTCAGAAAGAATACGGTCTGGCTAGTCCAAACACCTGATGCAGAGGAAATGGTTAGTAAATTCTTGTCTCACTGGCAAGGCCAGTAGAAAGGAAGCCCTCCAGCACTCAAGGAAAACAACAAAAAACATGATAGGATGGACTGGTATAAAGAGGCTAAAACCTGCACCATGAAAGGCAGATCCATGTTTATGAACTCACAGATTCGGGAGACCACTGTTCCATTTGAACATTTTTGCTCAGAAAGATAAAGTGAATTAGCCATGGACACACAGGTACCAAGTGGCAAGGATGGAATAGGAACCATGGACTTCCAGACTCTAGAACCATCACCATATCATGCTAATTTATTAGAGTTAAAACTAATGGGCAGAAAAATCATTGTCTGGAAGAAAAAGTTTAGTCACTGTGCCTCTAAAACAGCATTAGGAAAGATCTATCAAGTTAACAGAGTAGAAGGGAAAGAAATTTGTTGTGGCAGAAAGAAAGTCTACACTCTAGTCCCTCCCTGTCCTGCCACCGGGTGACCTTGGAAAATTCACTTCACTCCTATGAAGCTGAGGTTCACTATTTATCACATAGAAGGTTTGGATCAAATGATGCCAAAGTCCCTTCCAGCTCGATAATTTTATGATTATTATTAGACTAAGTCAAAATAAAAAACCAATAGCAGACCTAAATATGGTAATGCCCTGTACCAAAGTTCCAAAGTTGGGAACCGAAAGAAAGTTGATGAGTGATCATGACAATTGTTCAATTGTTCGTGTTCATGTTCAATTATTTCAGCATCTGATTCTTCATGATTCCATTCTTGGTAAAGATATTGGAGTGGTTTGCTATTTTCTTCTCCATCACATTTTACGGATGAGGAAAATGAGGCAATCAGGATTAAATGACTTGACCAAGGCCATACAGCTAGTGCCTGAGGCCAGATTTGAACTCAAGAAGATGAGTCTTCCCTACTCAAGGGTCCAGCATTCTATCCATTGTATGACCTAGCAGATCTTCTTGAAAAAAAAAATAACAATTCTCCTGGGTAAAAGGTACATAGGTCAAAATGCCAATGTAGAAATAAGTGTTTGAGTATCCCAACTGTACTGTGAGGTCAATGGAGAGGCAGAGGCAAAATGAGATACCACTGGTGGTAACCTACTTTGCTTGTACAGCCAAATTATACATGAAAGTTTAGAAATAGTCAATTAGATGCAATAATATGGAATAATATTGAAGGTATGGAGTGAAACACATTAGCTATGCATTCCAAATACCTGATTCCAGAATCTAGGCTGCAAGGCAGATACTTTCACCATCTAGTACAAAGGGTCAGCAATACCAAGGCTGCCAAATTTTTGCCTAGGGCCCAACCTGGCAACAATCCCAGAGTCCAAAAAGCTGCACCTGATTGGCATAAAACAAAGCCACTTTCATCTGCCATACAAAGGAACAGCCCTGAAGCTACTAGCCCCTACCCCCAACATGCTGAGCTTCATCTTGATCAGAGCTAAGTCCTTAGCCCTCTCTTAATATACTGATCTCATGCCCATTCCTTTCCAATCAAGCATACCCCATGTACTTGACATCCAGACTTTAATTTACATGCAGAATAATTAATCTTCACCTTCATAATCTAACTTCCACAATTAATAACAGAATAATCCAACAGGCAAAATGCTAGGCAGGAATCAGAAGGTCCTTCTTCTGGGAGGTGCCAGAAGCACTGGGTTAATTAGAGAGAACCAGAGGTTAGCTACCAAAGATATGGAATGCCAAGCAGATGAATTTGTAGCAGGAAGAACAATTCCAAATCTAACACCCTCAGACAGCACCAAGTGGTCATATCTTCGGAGGGATAAGATTTGAGTCAAACAGAGGTCTCATATTCTATGAAAATGAGAAAAGCATGTCTCACAAAGAGATTGACAACATTTTCAGCACAGAATATTTGTACATTTGGGAGAAAAGGCAACTTTCCAACTTTACCTCAAGAGGACCAGCTGGACAGCTCTCCACCATTAGTAGAAGACCCTCAGAAGAAGAATCATCTCTAAAATCATCCAGCCCAGACTGTGGACCACAGGAAGTGCTTCATCAACTCTGGATGAATAGAGCTAGTGGACACTATACCTGATCATCAACTCTCTGTTTTAGACTCCTCTGCTTCTTATCTGTAATATAAGTAATCATCTCCTCCCCTCCCCCCAAAAAATGAGTAGCCTGCTGCTATCTAAAAAAGGCAGAGAAAACTAGAAAATTAGGAAGTACTCCTAATCAGTCATTACAAATCAATATTTGACACAGTACTGCCTGGGAATTATATCCTACCATCATGTTGCACAAGTACTAGTCAACAACATTCTAGCTAGGCTGAAAATGTTTGTCTTATAAATGTCAAAGGACATGGAAAGGCAATTCTCTCAGATGAAGAAATTAAAGTTATCTATAGTCATATATATGAAAAACTGTTCTAGGGGCAGCTAGGTAGCACAAGTGGATAGAGCACCAGCCCTGGAGTCAGGAGTACCTGAGTGCAAATCCAGCCTCAGACACTTAATAATTACCAAGCTGTGTGGCCTTGGGCAAGCCACTTAACGCCACTGCCTTGCAAAAACCTAAAAAAACCAAAATTGTTCTAAATCATTATTGATTAGGGAAATCTAAATTAAAACAACTCTGAGGTAGTACCTCATAACTATCAGATTGGTCAATATGACTAAAAAGGAAAAAGATCAATGTTGGAGGGAATGTGGGAAAACTGGGGCCCCAGTGCATTGTTGGTGGAATTGTGAACTGAGCCAACCTCTCTGAAAAGCAATTTGTAATTATGGCTAAAGGGCAATAAAACTATGTATACCCTTTGATCCAGAAATCCCACACTACTAGGTCTCAAAGAAATCACAAAAAAAAAGGGTAAAAAATCCTCATGTACAAAAATATTCATGGCAGCTCTTTTAGTGTTGGCAAAGAATTGGAAATTGAGGGGATGCCCATCAATTGGGGAATGGCTGAACAAATTGTGGTATATGAATGTGACAGAACACAACTGCTCTATAAGAAATCATGAGAGATGGGATTTCAGAAAAGCCTGGAAAGACTCGCATGAACTGATGTATGAAATGAGCAGAGCCAGAAGAAATTCCACACACTAAAAATAACATGAGGTGATGATCAGCTATGATGAACTCTCCATTTCAGCAATACAATAGTCAAAGAAAATTCTAAAAGACTTGTCTTTTAGATGGAAAATACCATCCATTATCCAAAGAGGGAACTATGGAGTTTAAATGCAGACCAAAGTTTTTACTATCTTCAATTTTTAGAAGTGGTCTTATGTAATATATTGTCTTTTTTTTCTGTTTGGATTTGATTCTTCTTTCACAACATGATTATGTATCTATGTTTAGCACAATTACACATAAAAAGCCTATATTAGATTGCATTCTGTCAGGGAGAGAGAAGGGAAGGGGGGGTGGAATGTGAAACTCAAAACCTTGCCAAAAAAAAAGATCGGTGAAAATACTGTTGCACATTGGTGGAAAAACAAATTTAAAAAAATAAAGAAAATGCCTCCCTTGATACTAAACTTGTACAGAAGGCTTGTGATTTTAAAGAGCAACTCTCAAAAACACACACACACACACATAAAAATTCACCAAATAAAGTAGGTTTACATTATTCTTAGAAGTCATTGGAGGAGCAATTAGGTGACACAGTGGACAGAGCCTGCCCTCGAGTCAAGAGGACCTGAGTCCAAATCCAGTTTTAGACACTTAATAATTGTCTAGCTGTGTGACCTTGGGCAAGTCACTTAACCCCCCCATTGCCTTGCAAGAAAAGAAAAGAAGTCATTGGGTAAGTTCTGTTTAATAAAAAAAAAATATTGGGTGATGATCAACCTTGATGGACTTGCTCATTCCATCAGTGTAACAGAGACAATTTTGGGCTATCTGCAATGGAGAATATCATCTGTATACAGAGAAAGAATTGTGGAGTTTGAACAAAGACCAAAGACTATTACTTTTAGTTTAAAATTTTTTTTATCTTATTATGTAATTTTGCTATCTCTTATACTTTATTTTTTTTCCTTAAGGATATGATTTCTCTCTCATCACATTCAACTTAGATCAATGTAAACCATGGAAACAATGTAAGGACTTACAAACTGCCTTCTGTGGGAGGTGGGGGGAGGGAAGCAAGATTAGGGGAAAAATGTAAAACTCAAAATAAATAAAATCTTTCTAAAATCTTTAAAAAATACCATAGATAGATGTAAGAAAGAAAAAACTACATAAGACATGAAGAAAAAAGGGATCCCAAACTGCTTGAATACAAGACCATCTAATAGATGCTATTTTTAAAGTATAATTTCATATTCTCCTTTCCTTTTTGCACTTGCTATCTGACTAGATATGGATGTAACTGAAGTACACAGCAGCAAGAAAGTAAGAACAGTGATCCCCTTTAGGTTATTCTTACAAGGGATAGCCCCATGTCAGTAAAGTCTTCTTAAGTGACAATGTTAACAAAAAAAATCATACCTGAATCTTGAGACACACAAACCTTGTCTCCTCCAAGAAGTTCATATGACAACTCTTACAGATGTTTACTGAGTAAGAAATGTGAATTCTGGAGAAAGCAGAGAATTCTTAGCGCCAGCAATTTCTCCATCTATTACTGAGTCAAATGAAAACCAGTTTCATATTTAAACTGGATTTCAGAAGTTTAGACATGTAGTAGGAAGGGAGGAGGACATGCTCATGGAGTTCAGGAAGCAAAGCAAAGGGTATTATCTCCACTCAAAAAAACTGCTCTAAGAAAGAGACAAACTCTGGCTTCAAATTCATAGTTTATGAACCAGTACAACCCAGTAACCTTTGGAAGAGGTAAAAAATCAAAAACCACTGGAAAATATTCTGATGAGATATATGCTATACATTAAAGGAACTTCCAAAACATTATGTGCTAGTACCCTCCAAGTAAAGGCCAGCTCTGATTTGTTATTATGGTACAAAAAGGAATTCTGAATCTGCAAAGGTAAACCCAGTGGACTACATGTTCTAGAAGCTTTCCTTTCATCTCAAAGGTTTTAAGGACAGGCCCAACCCATATCTTATGTCTATGAAAGAAGGATCAATCAAATGTAAGCTTCTTGAGGACAGAGATTCTTATTTTCCTATTTGAATCCTCAGTATCTCTCAACACATAGGAATTTAATAAAATGCTTGTTGATAAGCTCACTACCAAAACATTGGTGGGGGGAGTTTGTGTTTGTCCTTCATTTCTGAAGAGGACCAATGACATCATAGGTGACATCTTGACTTGTAGGAAATGAACTTCAAGTGAGGCAGAGCTGCACAGTCAGCAATGTCACTCTCTCTTCTGGAGTCAGCGAAGTTCAACTGCAAGACAAAGGTCAGAATGATTTGGCTATGGTCCAGGATGCAGTGGGTGACCTTGCAATCTTCAATATCTGACCAAGCTCTCAATGCTCCACAGCACCCGCCCCAGTCACTTTCATGGCTGTTGGAACAAACTGTTCTCATCTGCCCATCCCACCAGAGGAAGTCTTCACTTCCCCCTAACACCCTGAGACTACCCTCAACTACCTCCAACCTGTTTAGTCCATCTGCCAAGATGGTTTTACCAGGGCACAGCTACTATGCTTACTACAGCTTCTGGATGCTTACTTCATTGATCAATTGATTGTTACTCCCATGTTCAAAGTCTCCAATGAATAAATGGGGGGGAGGGAAATAATTTTATTAAGCATTTACCTTATTCCTTATGACCCACAAGAGAAAGTTCAGGGTTCTTGCTCAAGGATTCAGGATCTAGCTTACATTTTCTTCCACTGGAGCCCAATATAGACAGCACAGGCTCATCACCATTAGCATGCTGAATTGGAGTCTCTGACACTAGTCATATGACTATAGACAATAATCACTTAACTCTTCTGGGATTCAGTTTCCTTATGTATAAAATAGGAGGATGGGTATCTAACCCCTGTGATGAGGTTGAAAATGTGATAATATATATAAGAAAGGGGTTTGCAAATTTCAGAGTACTCTAAAAATATCTCTACCATATTTGAGTTCTCACTTTGTCCCTGAATAGTTTCACTAACATCTCTATCTAGAGAATCGTCATAGCAACTCTTGAAGATCATGTGCTAATGTGGTAACACATATATAAAGTCAACATACTGAACCCAATTTGAAATACTTAGAATTAAAATATGATGAATGGAAAAAACTGTGTACCTACAAATCAACAAGAATTGCCAATAAATCTTATAAGAGCAGAAGAACTTAAATGAGAAAGGACAGGGAAAAAAATCTTTCTTCAGTAGTTGTTCCTTTCTTATAGTTCATGCTTCCCCAAGTTACCAGTCTTAATGCCAACATACTAGAACTTAAAAAAAAGCAGAAACAAAGGCCTTCAATGTAGTCTCAATCCACACCTATATAGAGTCCCCTCTATAGCAAAGCAAAGTAGGTAGTGCTGAATTGTTTTAACTCAAACATAGATTCAGAGATAACAGAGATAAGCCAAAAAATATCAAGGCTCTCTATGTCAGTATTAGAAAGCTAGCAACAGGAATTAATGACCCTAAAATTTTATCAAGGGTGCCTCCTTTTCATAGAGAGTATCTCCACAATCATAAGAAACAAAAATCACAGCAATTATTTTAACATAAAGGGTATGCCCAAAGGGTGTTTATATTTCATTTGTTATTATTATGCTGCATAATTCCTAGTTTAAAGAAATTCAATCTGGGCATGATTAGGAAACCTGATGGTGGACCACCTACTCTTCCCATCAAGCATCAGATATTACTGGAAGAAAAAGGGTCCTTTACCTAGAAAGTCTTTGAAAGGAGAAAATACTTCAAAACCTCTTACCTCTATCTCCAATGTCCATTGCCAAGTTCTATTTCCATCTTATATCAAGGACATTTTTAAAGTCTAAATTTGGATACAAGACAGAGGCTGGCAGTATCCCTTGGGAACTGAGAAACACAGCTCAAAACAAAACAAAAAACACCAAAAGAAAAAATACTCAGAATATTCATCCATTTGCCAACCTCATGTGATCCATTCAGAGGAATGCTGGTACTCAACATGGGTCTTGATTGAACAGTAAACACATGGAGAATGATCTCAACTGGAACAGGGAATAGTAACAATTGCAATTATTCTCCAAAGTATTTTATCCTTCATCTTAAATGGAGACCATGGAAGAATGGGAAGAAATGAACAAAGCAGAAATATCATAGACCCAAAGAAAACCAAGCTGATACAAAAGGGTTGAAGTCTGACATTCACAGAACACTTTTAAGGCCTCCCAGGTAAGTCATTGTGTTGGCTTATCTGTCTGAAGGACATGGTCATTTCCCCACACATTCACTAACCATGTCCTTACATGCACTCGGTCATAACCAGCACTGCATTCCTCTAACGGAACAAGAAAGATTAGACTCTGACAAAAGTACAGTCGGCCAACCACATAACTGTCACCAGCTAACAAACATGATTTTATCCCATTATCCTGAATTCTCACAAGATAACTATAACAGTTACTGAAATCTAATAGAGTGGCCCAGCCAAGGCTTACAAGAGGAAATGTGCTCCAAAGAGATTCCAAAGGTCTTTTCTCTTCCCCTTGGGCTTTATATTACTTATCTGCAATTTTTGAATGTTATTTTATTTTATTTAACAGCATTTTAAAAAGAATATTTCCCATTGCAAAGCAGAAAAGAAAAAAGTAAAACATAAAACTACAAATTTCTATTTTGCAGATTTTTTCCCTATGTCACTTTAACCTATCATTTCAAAACTATCTTGTTTGTCTATGTTTCCTGCTAAACTACTTCCAACTACATTGAATTTGACAAGTTCAATCAATGTATGAGGGAATCAGATTGCTTCCATCTTCATAAGTGAAGAAATAATGAGCCACCAATATCAAACAGTCTAAGTATTACAATTTTCAGAAGAGTAAGGACCACAAAAGTCTCATTAATCTTGTCTCTTTCCATTAAGGAATTTCTGCCATTCCATTAGCATATGGCTCAGTCTCTAACATTTTAAAGAGACATGAGCAACAATGTCAAAAACAGATATTACAGCTCCAAATCCTGCCAGGTGCAACTAACATGTGAGGGCTTTGGCTCACATGAAATAAGTTCCCTTTGAAGAAACAAAAAATTTCAATTTGTGAAGGATTACTAAAAGGTATATTAATATTTATACCACCAAAAATGCTTCTAACTTCATCAAATATTATTAATATTTCCAAATCCTAATATTATAAAACAATGCTCTTAACATTATTCTTATTTCTCATTTTCTTTTAGGAATAATTGCTCCTTGTAACAGTAATTCACATATAGAACCAAGTTTTGCCTGTAGTCGCTTCATAATGAGCACACGCAAGATATTCAGGGAATCAACAAATAAAGCAAATAGCGATTCTGTATCTACAGAACATCACAGATCATGTCATACTTTTAAATCCTTTTATTAGTTTGATGGTTAAACTTATTCCTCCTCAAAAAATTTTTTTTCTGATTTCTTGAATTCTGATGGCTGAAGCCCAGAAAAATGTACAAAAGTAGCCAGGGTAGTCACTTAAAGCAAAGAGAAAGACAAAAGCAAAAAAAAAAGCTGAGATATAGAATTATTCTTCTCCCCAATCCATTTTGCTATCGAAAGTTCAGTCATTTGAGTCAGACACTCTCAAACATGAATCTCAAAGTAATGGTTTTTACTGACCTCCTCTCTAAATAGGTAAGAATTTTGAAGGGAAAAAAAAGTTTAAACTGATAAGACAGTAATCTCCCACCTTGCTGACTCAAACATACTTATATATTAATTGCTTCAGACCCCAAAAACCTTGCTGAACTGGCTAAAATGTTGGCCAAACTCAATAATCCAGCAACCTCCCCTTAAACACAAATACTTCACCAAGATAACTTTCTATGTTTAATTTAAAAGTACTGATTGCTTTTTAATGAAATGTTTTTGCTGCCTGCTTAGTACTTGCAAGATGCCAGCTAAGCCAGCTATTTAAACTGGGAATCATCTGCAAGGTAGTGAGGTAATCAGACTGCATGTTATGGGCAGTCAGAGGATTTTAAGACTAAATCTGAATGTGTCATCTCTATTACAAATGGATGCAATTCCTAAAATAGATCATTTTAAAATATTAAGCAATTGATTGATTTTCCTTGATCCATAGGCAATGAGATGCGGCTGCTGATACTCAAATGTAAGTAACTGAGATTACATCAGCATTGGAGAAATGCACCCGGGCCACTCTAGTGCACAGTCAACGTTAGTGGCTGAGCTATCTTAGCTAAACTGACCTAGGCCTCTTTTCCTCTCCTGTCTGTGTTCTATGTTTGACCCCTACCATTTACTTTCAGTAGTTCTGCTAACAGTTTCCCCTTACGCTCCCTCCCCCGTGCTGTGAGCATCTCACATTTCTAGTTCACAGAACACGTTTTGTCCACTTTGGGAAATGGCAGTTTGGCAAGGGGGCAACGCTTCAGAAGAATCTCAATCAGAAATAGGTTCCATTCATTCATGAGAAATTAAGACACTGTCAGAAGTTGGTTTAAAAAAAAAACAGAACAAGGAGTTGAGACTGGGATTCCCATGTGCTTGGAATCCTCAAGAGTTCTTGAGCTTGCTATGAAAACACAGCGAATGTTAGATTCATATCATCTAGTTCAACCCCTCATCTTAAGACGGAAACATCCCAACAAAATCGTACTATATGGGCTCCAAAAATCTTCAGAGTTCCTGAATCACTTGTATAGTTAGTTTCATGCATAAATTAACTAAAAAATAATGAGTAATAACCACTAAAATTACTTTCATGGCTACTTTTTTTAAAATCAACATGTCAAAGATATGTTGAACTATTGTAACAAGGGATTTTAGGATTTATCAAAATCAGTAAAATGAGAAACTGTAACATAAAATATTTGGTCATGGTACAGGAAAAACAAAAAGCAGTATTAGCTACCCAAGAAAACCAAACTGTACACAAAAACAAATTTGTGCTTCTAGAATCAAAAATATTTATTCCATTGTAAATATGCACAAAAAATATCTTTAAAATATAAACAAAATCAGTTTTACTTAATTTATGATTGTTTTAACTCCTCCAGTGTCTCTGCCACATCAGGAATGTAACTTTTTTAACATTCACAAACAAATTTCATCTTTACATAAGGCTAATGTCTGTGAGGACAGAAAATAAGAGAAGTAATATTTAGTTATGACTAAAAAATGTATAGATAGATCTATGCATATTTATGTTTTTATTGTTTCTAACTTGGAGGGGAAAAGGGGAATCTTGGGAACTAAATTTTACAGTTTTTATTTTTAGTCCAAAGATATGTATATCAAAATTATTTTACATTAAATTTAGCCCTTTAATTTATTGCAAGTAAAAACAAAATTAGCTATCTCCTTTGTACTTAAATAAGCAGCTTTTAACTACTTCAAATTTTCCCCAAAGGACCCTATAAATCAGCAGAGACAATAACTGCCTTTGGCTTAAAGAAAACTGACTCAGAAATTAAAAATAATATATTCTGAACAATTTTACTCTGCAATTGGTAACTTTCTACAAAATATTTTATGCTGGCTAAGAAAGATTTTTTGTAACAATCTATTTTAGTGTTTCTATACTTGAGACAATATGCACATAAACTCAGTAGTAGTGTCTGAATTTTACCCTGAAATAAATAAATGTCCAGCCTACATTTATGCTAATGCTTTTCTTTCTTATTGTTATTATTATTATGTTGATTACTTTTTTGAGAAGCTTGCCAAACTAATACATGTACTAAATGGTCAGCTCAATTCACTGCCATGCTTTTCTCAAAAATCTCAGTTCAGTTATGGATTCTTATCTCTTTTATGAGTCATGTTCATCTGTGACTCAGTCTCTCTATATCCAAATGAGAATTTCATAATAATATAAATGTAATCCCAAAACAACAAATAATCTATCAATTTAACATCTCTTTCTCTCTGTATATAAGTTTATTTACATATATGCATATATACGTATATATTTTTTAAATGTCTCCAGCCAAAACGGATTCATATTAAGCAACATTTGAGGTAATAAAAATGCAAAAAAAAATTTTTTTTAAAGAAAAAAAGGGAAAAAAAGAAATAAGGTTTCTTTGGTGAAATTTGACTTACAGTAAACTGTTCTTAACTTTCCTCAAGCAGGAATGTTTTTCAGATCTTACTAGAACTTTCTCCAGTACGCCAAATTGTCTAGACTTTGCAGACATTTTTGAATTGGAAGAATGAAAAAGAAACTTAGGAGGAAAAGGAAATATAACAAAGTATTCTTGACATGGGGCAGTAGGGGGGGTGCACCTTTATGGATCTATATAATTTAAGAAGATAAAAAATTGATTCTATAAAATCTTATTTAAATATCAAGCTTAAATGTTTGATATATTCAGTGTGAAAATATTTATTGAATCTAAATAAATAATTGTTGCATTTGTCAAATTGAATTTAAGGACCCAGAATTGCTCTGGAGTTAAGAAACATGGGGAAAACTTCCTTCTACATATACCACCCCTACATACACACACTGGCTTAAACAGAAAAAAAAAAGACCTGGGAAAATAAGTTTTCTGAAACCCTCTCAACCCCACTTTTTATGGGTCATAACATCCTTAGGCCTAGTTAATATTTCTCAAGTATTAAATAAAAGCTGAAAATTTAATTTTGTTTCTTCTCGTTCTGAAAATCAGAAATTACTAAAAAGAAAAATAAATCTCTCCAAGACTCAGTAATGTAAATTAAGTTACAATTTTCTGAGCAATACTAAATCAGAAATACCATATATAAATAAATAGAAGATAAACATTTACCTTCTAGAAAAGAATATTCCCATGTACCCTGCTTGGTATGTAGACTTCTATGGGAACCACAACTCGAGATCTCTGGATGTTGAGGTATTGACATTCTCTGCCCTAGTATCAGCATATTTTTGAATTTGTACTATGTTCTGATGCACTACTAACTAGTTATCTCAATCAAAAACATAATAATAATACTGATTTACTGAATCAGAATTTTAAGTTTTTCATGGAAATATATTAAACTTTGCTCTATGTTAATATTCAAACATAAGAGAAGTACAGATTTCACTTTTAAAAACTCTTCTCTAAAATACATAAGCAAAATGAACCTATTTTGATTTTTAACCTTCCATTCACATTTCTATTCAATCTTCCCTGTCTAGATCTCTCCACTCTCTGAATTCCTGTTGAAATTAAAATCAAGAGCACAGAGTTGAGTATTTAATTGTTCTCTAAAGTGCTTAGTCCAGTGTCTAACAAATGGAAAGAATATATCAATGCTAGCTGTTACTAGACAAGGGAGAATCTTAGAAAGCCGTCCATAAATGACTTGAAATAGAAGCTGTAGCTCCTCCACCTACATATCTGCAGGAACTCTTAGATAGGGACACAGGAAGCACCCCCATATTTAATGATTAACTGATCCAGGGTCAAAAATGATTTCACTCCTGAAACAACCAGTTGTAAATTTCCTAACATCTTATTAGCCCTCACTATGAAGAGTCCCTTCCTATGTTGGGCTAGTCCTCCCTTGTACTCAGCATTCCTCCTCCAGGTAAACAGACAGCCAGGCTTTATCTGCTTTTCCTATCTAGTCACATCTTCTCAAACTTCATTCATTCTGATTATTCACTGTCTTCATCTCCATCATTCCCCTCCTCTCTGAGATTCACCAATAACCTTTGAGTCAATGAAACACTGCTCAGGCAGGCCAGACTCACTCTACAGAACCACTGACACTTAAATCACTTCATATCTGAGAATGCCACGGGATAGGTAGTATCAGACCACCACAGGCACTCTCCAAAAGTCAACCCCCGGTTCAGGTAATTGTGACCTTTTTTACAACAGAAAAGGATCAGGCTTTGAAGAAGAGATCACAACTTGAAAAGAGGAAACAATTATCATCATTAGAATTTCACCCAAGCATGAGATTAAATCTCAGGCCCAGGACCTAGGAAGGTTTTGGAGGAAAGGGGGTTTCACTCAGTAGGAATAAAAAAAAAGTCTGCTGATGATGACATTCGTCAGTAAGAGAGACTCAGCTTTGTCTCGTGTCCTGTAGAACCGCCAAGTATAACAAGGAATCTATTTTTTCCCTCCTCTTCCTTGACACAGAAAATACAAGAATTTGGTTTCTTTCTTTGAAACACAGCTCTTGCATACTCTAAAAGTTTTTCCCTCTCAATTGCAATACTAATTGGAAGGGGGGATATGACTCTCCAAAGTTCAGCAAAAAGTGGCTATGTGCCCAAAATTGAAAATTGTGCTCTTTAGTAATTCTTCCCTGAAAATAAGCAGTAAAATCAAAGTCAAAACCCCTCTGCGGCATTTCCCCAGGGGTGATTTCAGAATGCAGGACTATCAGAATGTCAGGGAACCAGTCATCTTTCCAAAAAGAAGAGAAAGGCGGCCTTGGGATACAGATGCAAGAGCACATCTTCTTCGGTCTCCAAGCATCAGAAGAGCTCCTTCATATCCATTCCACATCATTCTCATCACCAACATATCCATGCCAAGTCAAGCCTGTGCCAGTCTAGTGACCTAGCATGGTGGACCCCTAGAGAGCTTGGGGGTTGCAATCTGGGCAGATTTACAACCATCACTTCCAGACAGACACATTCTTTCACAGGGCTCATCTTAACTTTCCCCTTTCTTTCTTTTTCCATTTCATTCTCCTTCATTTTTGGTCCCATTTTTAGCCATGAGAACAAAAAGTATTTCCTTTATTCCAATTCTTCCCAGTATTGCTAAAACTGATAATTACCACCTAATGCAAAACTAATCAGTTTGTGTTTTGAAACACAGATCATAATTCAAACTGGAAGCTGACACTAATCATTTGATGTTCACTTGAGGAGACTTGATAGGCTGTGCAGGAACATTTCAGTCAGACTACTGATAAGGAGAAGGGAAATAAAAATTATTGGTGTTTACTCTGCCTGCAATGCTCATGGAAGGAAACTGTTTTAAAAGGGAGCACTTCAGAATGGTTATTCAATCTGAATTTTACAGATAGCACTGAAAATATTTTCTCACAGAATACACCATATCTCTGCCATCATATCTATCCTGTGCGCCGTTCACGTCTTTCATTGCAGGAATTCTCACTCAATTTTGCTCCATTATGAGCCGACTGTGACCCATAGTACACAATGCATTCAAGAATCCAGCTGGAAATTACTACCCAAGAACATCTGTCCCCATTGCTTAGCTTGCCAGCCCTGCCTTAGGGATCTAAGATGGAAAACAACTCTGATTCCCCATGCAGAAACAACTTTTCATTCTACTTACAAGCTAAGCTCAGATGGAAATGTAGGGTTCAGGCATTTTTCAAAAATTATATTCCTGGAAAAACATGTTATGAGTCTCTCTTTAAAGTACACTGCTTGGAACCCTTCCTTTCAAACTCAGACACTTCTAATAAAAGCTAACCCAGAAGCATCATGTGGAAATGCATAAATAATAAGGCCACCCATGGTTCTCTCCTCATATAGCATCAGTCACTTATAATTCTGTATTCAATATCATTTATTGATTAAAATACAATAAGATCACAGAATTATTAATATGCTCTACAGTTTAGATGGTTTCTATCTTTATACACACTTGCTTTGGAAGATTTATGTAGATATTAAAAGATTAGAAGAAGACATCTGATTTCATACAATCCTAAGCCTCTGAATCAGTTTTCTTTTTCTTGATCACTATCAGAGGATCAAGGGGGCAATGTAGTACCTCCCATCTCGATTTAGTTTTGCTTCTCCAGAGATGCCCAGAGGGGCCAATCAATGGACATACTCTAGAAATCAAACAAAAATGAAAGCAAGAATGGGGAGGGTACCATATGGGGAGATATCAGCTATTTCTCTGGTAAAGATTTCACATAGGGTGTCAGCCTCATCCCTAATAGCTTTGTCACCATAAAAGATCAGGGAGAAAAAATTATATAATCAACATTCCTGCTACTGCCCTAACTTAAGACAATAAAAGATTTAAAGTACCTAAAAATCAATAGTTCCAGACTGCAGGGTCAGGATATAAGAATAAAATCTTTTTAAGGTCTCAAAAAAATAAAATAAACAAAGATATTCCAATACTAGTAAATGCTATTGTCTGAAGGGGGTGGGAAGACAGGAGAAGGGATAGTACATCCAATCAATGTGAAAATCATTAATTAGCCAAAAAAAAAAGTAGTTATGGATACCAGGGAAGAGTATACAAAAAGACAGATGTTTGACATGAGACCAGACCCATTTCATTTCAGATCTAACACTGCCACTCAGCGAGCCAGAGGTTCCTTCCTACCTTCAAGGCTACAGGATATGAAAATGTCTTGCTCTGGTTCAGTCAGCTCCCGGTGAAAAGTGAGTTGAGTAAATGAGGATTGGTAAGTAGTACTCATACCTCCAAATGCTTTAGAAGTAGTCTGATTACCGCTACACTGATACAAAGAGGAAGGAGTCTATTTGACCCTTTGTTTGAAACAGACCTCATGCCATATGGTTTTCAGTTGGAAAGCAGTGGTTTTGCTTTTGAGAGAAAACACTGTTTAATCTCTGCCATGTAGATACAAGACTAAAAGCCATACGTTTGAGTATAAAAATAAAAAGGCAAACATTACAGTATCTCTCCTTTTAAGAAAAAAAACAGCTAGATAGGGAAGCAGCAATGTTCTTTAGAAGACAAAAGAGGTATATGAGGAACCAACATGTCTAGGGCCTGCATTTTATTTTGTCTCGACTAAGTCCGAGGTCATTCCAACTATGCTGACCTGTTACCCTATACATCCATCATAAAGATGTGAGATTGCAAGCAAATACTGCCCTCTTGTGCACCAAACAGTTCTAGAGTTAGAACTTAAATGTTTTATAATAAACAGACCCAGGGACAATTTGCAGTTTGTAGATGCTGATGGTCATGAAAACCTCTATTGTATGTTATGCAAAAGACAATATACTTTTTCCAGGGCACTTTTTAAATGTCCCACAGAATTCTTTGGAGTAAATTTTGAGATTGGATAGAGATGTAGCTAAAAAGTGCAAAAGAACTGTGTGAATGCTATTACAAAGGAGTAAAGAAAGAAAAATTACACTGTAAAAAGAAACAATCTGTCAGGTACCAGAGTGAAGGGGCTATTTTAAAAGTCTGTGTTCTTAATAAATATTACCTAAGAAAGCTATAACAAAGTAGCAGATGCCTTTTAATATAAAAAATCATCCCCTAGAAATGAGATTTCATGTGATTTTTAGAAAAAATACTTTCTTCATTCTCAGTGACTCTGTGGAGCTTTTGGCTTACTGCTCTAGTTCTCCAAACTTCCCTGCCTCAATCCCTAACTCGTTACTATCACTATTTCTCTATAGAGACGAAGAGTTTGCCTCTGTATCATTAGACCTCCCCAGTGGTATCGTAGAGTAGAGTGGAGAGAGGGCCAGGAGTGGAGTCAGGAAGACTCATCTTTCTAAGTTAAAACCTGGCCTCAGATACAAATTAGCTATGGGACTCTGGGCAAGTCACTTACCCCTGTTTGCCTCAGTTTCTCATCTGCAAAATCATCTGGAAAGAGAAATGGCCAACTGTTCCAGAACTTTCTGAGAAAAACCTCAAATGGGGTCAGGAAGAGTCAGAAAAATGAATGAACCAAAAAAATAGTACCTTAGAAATACAAAGTTCATATAATTCAACTAAGCCTTCAGAAAAGGCTCTGTGAAAGTAAAGTATTCTAAGATTCTGGTCTTCTGAATGACAATTACAAACTGATTGTGTACTACCATTTTGTGCACATTGTTTCCTCCATAGAAGATGAGATTCTTGAGAACAGAGACCATGCTTTTGACTTTTAATATGTTCTCAATGCTTAGCATGATGCCTGAAAGATTGGAAAAATTCAAAGCAAAAAGTCAGGTGAATGGTACCACCTCATGGATCCACAAAGGTCGATTTATCATAGATGATCCAAGAACAGGGACTAGATATAAAATATCTGCCCTAATCCAGAGAACTGCGATTTGTTTCACTCCTCATCTAAGCTATGTTTGGTCAGAAGAAACCTTAATTTAGATTTAATATAATATGAATCAGGGGCAGCTAGGTGGCGCAGTGAATAGAGCACTGGCCTTAGAGTCAAAAGGACCTGGGTTCAAATCCAGCCTCAGACACTTAATAATTACCTACCTGTATGAACTTAGGAAAATCACTTAACTCCACTGCCTTGCAAAAAAAAAAAAAGTATGAATCCTGAGTCTGATTATATACCATCAAATTCACACCTAGTATACCTGGACTCATAAATCCAACCTAAGGGTATCCAATGATCCTCTAAGACTCACAATCACTCTAGATTGGAACAAGTCATCAGATTTAATCCAATGACATCAAACTAACTTAGGAAATAGGAAGAACAAACATAACTTGCCGCATTATTCATCCACCTGCATTAATATCACACTTACCTTCCCACTAAGTAACCTTCAGACATTCCAGAATAACAGTAGTCAGGACAGAATATATACTCTTTCAAATAATATAATAAGGTTTCACAGAAAGAACATTGGATAATCACATGAAGAGATTTTGCTTAAATATTCTTCTGTTACAAGGAATGGGTTGAGGTGAGGTTTGGAGAATAAGAAGAAAGTCCTAATTTCAAGTCCCAGCTTCACAACTGACTTTGATGAGTCCAAATCTTAACGGAAGAAAATATTTATATTATCAACCACCTGCTTCTCTTACAAGATTGTGGTAAGAACCAAGTGCAATGATAACATATGAGTACTTGAATAACTATAAAATAGTACATGAACATAAAAAACTGCCACCACACTCTTTTTTAAATGGAAAAAGCACTAGATGTAGAATGAAGGAAGATGGGGATCCAAGTTCAAGTTCTGCTACCAACTGTCTGTTCTGAGACAAGATGCTGAATTTCTTGGTCCCTCATTTTCCTCATCTGAAATATAATTTTTACAATACCTACCCACTCTCTCAGGATGATTGTGAAGATCAACTGACCCAATAAAAACCAAGTGTATGGTGGGCTACAAAAATTGGGAGTTAAATTCCCTGGCATCAATAGGGACTTCTAAGTGTGTTATCTCCCCTACCCCAGGTCCCCTATGTAAACATATTAAAAACAGGAACTACTTCAGTTTTTATCTTTGTATGCACAGTGCCTAAACAGTCCCTTACACATAACAGTAATTTAATAAATATTAGTTGAACAAATAAATGGCTAGCTTCTGCAAATAAGACAAACTACTATTGCATTCTTCTCCTCCTATCCTACCCAATAAGTCCTAAGTGTATCTCAAAATTCTCTATTAGACCTAACTTTGGGCGTAAAAACTGGGCTAGGGGAACTTAGTCACCCCCAAATCAGGAAACAAAGAGAGGCTGCCCTGGACCAGAAGGTATACTAAGAAAAGTGAGATCAGGTAATTCAGCCTAACAGAAAGAACATTGGATCTGAACTGACTGATGCTGGGTTCAGAACCCAGTTCTGCTCATTACTACCTGTGGGACTCTGATCAAGTCAATTAGCATCTATGTATCTCAGTGACCTAATCTGCAAAATGAGGGAGTTGGACCAAATGACCTACAGAAACCATGCCCTTTTAAATCTACAATTAAGCCAGTGTTAGATTATCTGGTTCTTGGTAAATTCTGTCATGGCTCATGTCCACTGAGTACAAGAAGTCATCTCCCATTTAAAAGTAGATGTTTTACAAGACCAATGTGGTCATTTGTTTGGTTTGGCTATGCACACTTGTTACAAGAGCAATGTTTATCTTTTTTTTTTAGTGGGGGTAGTGGATTGGAGAAAGAGAAAATAGATTTTTGTTAACTCTAAAAGATTAAATTAAAAAACCCAACCTATGTTCATTGCAAACTCATACTTTATCCAAGGCCTCTTGAAGATGCTTGGTAATTACACAGTAAGCACTTAATGAACATACTTTTTTAAAACATGTGTTGCATTGAACATGTCTTTTATATCCCAACTCATTTCACTTTGGGGAGATAGGACACTGAGTAAAGAAGGCAGAGTATAATAGAAACAAGAGAGATAAAGGGTTTAAGGGACAAGGCAGCTTGAAGCACAGACGAGAAGGTTCTGAGATCTTCAGAGAGGGAAGAAACAAGGCCTCATTAAGTATCTGCTGGGTGCCAGATGCTATTCTAAGGGTTTCAGAATTAGTATTTTATTGGATTCAGGCCTAAGGCCACTGGAACACCAGCTCCTCTGCTACTTGGCCAGCTACACCCAAGACCTTTCCCATCAGGCTGCAATTTTTTTTTTTAAGATTTTACTTAGAGTTTTACAATTTTTCCCCCTAATCTTACTTCACTCCCCTCAGCTCTGACAGAAAGCAATTTGCCAGTCTTTACATTGTTTCCACAGTATACAATGAACCAAATTGAATGTGATGAGAGAGAAATCATATCCTTAAGGAAGAAACATAAAGTAAAAGAGATAGCAAGATCAGACAATAAGATATCAGGGTTTTGTTTTTTTTTCTAAATTAAAGGTAATAGTCCTTGGTCTTTGTTCAAACTCCACAGTTCTTTCCCTGGATACAGATGGTATTATTCTCCATTGCAGACAGCCCCAACTTGTCCTTGATTGTTGCCCTGTTGGTATGAGCAAATCCATCAAGGTTGATCTTCACCCCCATGTTGCTGTTAGGGTATACAATGTTTTTCTGATTCTGCTCATCTCACTCAGCATCAGTTCATGCAAATCCCTCCAGGATTCCCTGAATTCCCATCCCTCCTGGTTTCTAATAGAACAAAAGTGTTCTATGACATACATATCCCAAAGTTTGCTAAGCCATTCCCCAACTGAAGGACATTTACTTGATTTCCAATTCTTTGCCACTACAAATAGGGCTGCTATGAATATTTTTGTACAAGTGATGCTTTTACTCTTTTTCATCATCTCTTCAGGGTATAGGCCCAGTTGTGGTATTGCTGGATCAAAGGGTATGCACATTTTTTGTTGCCCTTTGAGCGTAATTCCAAATTGCTCTCCAGAAAAGTTGGATGAGTTCACAGCTCTACCAACAATGTATTAGCGTCTCAGATTTCCCACAACCCTTCCAACAATGATCATTATCCTTTCTCGTCATACTGGTCAGTCTGAGAGGTGTGAGGTGGTACCTCAGAGACAGGCTGCAATTTTTAAAGAGTATTTGAACCCCCCCCCCATCCTCAGTTCATAGGAACCTGCACTTTCCAACTTCCTAAATGGCTCAAATTCCTAGAATGTTTTTTCATAAGGTGCTCATGTCCTTGAATAAAGGTATAATCTGGGTTTGCAGTGGGGTTTTTCTTCAAAGATGTGTCTGAGGCAGCCTCAATCACTCACTAATATTATAACTAATATTATAAATGAACTGACATGAAACAGGTAGGAGAAAGCTCCTTCCCTTAATCTACTTCACTTCTCTCAACTTCCTTCTTTCTGCTAATATGTCACCATCATCAGTTACTAAGGCTTAATGTTTCAGCGTAAATCTTTTGACTCTTCCCTCATTCAAACTCCCTACAGGCAATCATTTGCTGAGTCCTTCTCAATTGCACATTCATGATGTCTCTCTTTCCATCCCTTCTCTCTATCTCTATGGTAGTTCAGGCCCTCATTATTACTCACCTGGACTAACAGAACATCATCCTAAGTGATTTCTCTGCCTCCAAAGTCTCTTCTTGGCAAACTATTCCTTAAACAATAACCAAGATGATCTTTCTAATACATGGATATAATAATATCTTATTACATCTAATCTATATCTATGTTTATCTAAATCTTTAATTCTTCTAAATACCTATATTTATCCTTAGAAAGATAAACATAAATAGCTAAAAATAATCTTACCATACACTCTCTCACCTCCACATTGTGTATGTATGTATATATACACAACATACACTTCTCAATAAACTACCCAAGTCCATGTCTCCAAAAGACTTCAGCAGAATTATCTAATAACATGACTGTGATTGGTAGAAAGGAAATTTGCGTACTTTTAATTGTAACATTTTGATTGTGTTACAGCAACATTGTACAATGTATTTGGCCTGAAATTACTTCCTAAATAGGAAGTAAATACTAAATAGTAATGTCTTTACACTATAGCAATTAATCATTGTATAGAATATTTTTGTCCCTGAATTTGTTCATGCTCATGCAACCATTCCCTTAATTCCTCTACTACATTCACTGTTGAAATCTCTCTGCTTCCTTCTAGACCTACTACAAAGGCCAATTCCTCTACAGGAAATTCACTGACCACATCATTCCAAACTCTCTTAAAGCATCTAACTGTACACTTGTCATTTGCCATTCTTAAGCATGCTTGACAAATATAAACAACTTTTTTTAGATTATTAGTTCTTTGAGAAATTTACCATTCTCCTGTTGGGGGGGCAGGGAGAAGCCCCCATTCCATAGTACCAGATCTCTTGCCTAGTCTCCTGTCTTCCACAGAAGAGGAAAAACATCACTCCATCAAGTCACCAGCCTCCTCTCTTCCAGAGAAGAGGAGAAATGCCATTCCAACAAGTCTTCTTCTTGGTCTCTTTCCATGGAAGAGGACTACATAAGGAAGAGGAGTGAGAGAGGAGAAAAGAAGGATAACGCCATTCTTTTGGCTCCCAACTTGTGCCCTCACCTGAGCTGCCAAACCTGAACTCATTCCTAAATGATTAACAAACTTTCACCTGGTCATAGCCTTCCCATTCCAGTAATCTTGAACTCTCATTGACATCTCCAAGTCCCTTTCCTACTTCCCTTAATCCAAATCCCTCCTCCTCAATGTCTCACTCTAAAACTACCCATTCCTTTTCCTATGCCCTCTGGAATGCCTGCCAACTCCAAACTTGCTTTTACCAAATCTTTTTCTTTCTATCTTCTGGCTCTCCCCTGAGGAGACAGCCTCCCTGGCTTCCCTTTCTAGCTCTGGTAGCACCTTCACTCATCCTGATGTCCTGGTCAAGATAGATTCCTTCTCCCCCAACGACACTTCCAATTGTTTCCTCTATCACCGTCACCCAGTGGTCTTCAATCCTTTGAGGTTCATTTAATTCATATCTACCACCTAATCAAAATTGTGGTACCCATTATCTATTGATCTACAGGACAATACACTTCTTTCCTCAGTGAACTAAGTGTGCTTAGTTCACCCCCTCACTGCCCAAGTGCTCAACTTGATCATTCACAGGACCTGTCTCTCTCCACCTCTGCTACACAGAGAGATGGCCACAGCCCAAATGATGTCATCCCACAAACATACTTTCAGGTGTATGAACTCTGGAATTCCATTATTTGATCACAATCTGTTGTCATTCTACTTCTCCCTCTGCCTTGTAATCCCCAATCCTGTTTTTTGCCTTCACTAAGATCTCAAACTTCTTGACCTCTCATTTCTTTCCCAGTTCACCATTCCTGCATTACCTATACTTTCATCTCTTTCTCATTTTGACCCCCATGATGAACCAGTTCTATTCTACACTGTCCTTTTATCTTGAGTGTACAGAAGAGGGTAATATCTCCTTATCCTATCAACCATATTGCCCCTCCAAGCTTCAGTCTTGGATTAGTCCCACCATTTACTATCTTCATTCCTACTCACAGGTTGGTTAACAAAATGAAAGAAAATCACAAAACCAGGCTGACTGAGTCCACAAATTTATGTTACATAATCTCAACAGGGCTCTAACTATAACAAAATAATCATTTTATATCTCGCCAACTGAGCACTAAGCACAGAAGCTCTTCCAGACCTTTTCACAGTTCCCTAAACCTCCCAGAGTTCCTCATCTCCCCACCTTCCTTGATGAAAATATTAACTCATTTTCCATTAGAATAATTCAGACCATTCACCAAGAGTGAATCAAGACAGTGAAAATGCAACCAAAGCTCTTCTCCGTTCCTCTTCATTTTGATTCACGCAAATGACCTCTGGCACTATCTCCTCCTTCACTATTATTTCAAAGAATGAAGACCCTTTTCTCCAAGAAAAATCCTTCTGCAAGCAAAAATCTCATCTTCAGCAGTTGATCACTCTATCATCCCCACTATCTCACCTATTTTCCATCTCTCCATATCTGCTAGCTACATCCCTATTGCCTAAAGATATATGTATATTCTTTCTCCATTCTCAAAAATACCCTATCGTGATCCATCCTTCCTCACTAGCTATTATCCCATATCCCTTTTGCCTTTTGGGCTAAGCTTGGGAAGGCTCTAAGTGATACCTTTACTTCCTTTCCTCTCTAACTCTCTGAAGTCCAACTTCCTACCTTACCACTGAACCAAAATTATTCTCTCCAAAATTACTAATGATCTCTAAATTGCCATATCTAATGACCTTTTTTTCCTGATATCCTTCATGAACTCTTTGCAGTCACTGATTCTGTCAGGCACCCTCTTTTTCTTTTGCCTCTGGTCTATTTTGGCTGTCTTCCCACCTGTTGCTCCTTCTTAGTTTCATTTGCCAGATCTTTATCTAGACCAAGCCTTCGGCTCTATCCTGGGCCCTCCTCTCTTCTCTCTCTAAAGTATTTCGCTTGGTGATTTCATCAACTCCTATGGATTCAATTATTATGGCTCTGCTGATGATTCTCCAATCTAATTATCTAGGCCTAACCTCTTTCCTAACCTCCAGTCTCACATCTCCAACTGTATACTAGACATTTCAAATTGGCTATCTTTATCTTGTTCAGTCGTGTCCAATTCTTCATGACCCCATTTGAGGTTTTCTTGGCAAATATACATTTTCTTCTACAGTTCATTTACAGATGAAGAAACTGAGGTAAACAGGATGAAGTGATTTACCCAGGGTCACACTGTCAGTAAAGTGCCTGAAGATCTGAATTCAGATCTTCCTGACTCCAGGCTCAGCACTCTCTCCATTGTACCACCTCGATGTCCAGAAGTTATATCCTTTATATAATCTATTTTTACCTGTTTGTTTTCATATCATCTCTCCTATTAGACTGTGAGGTTTGGGGAGCTGGCACTACCTTTTGCCTTTTTATGCATCCCCAACACTTAGCATGGTGCCTATCTAGTCCATAGAAGGAGCTTAATCAATGCTTACTGGCTGACTGAGAGGGGGAGTCATGTTGATTTTCATCTTTGTAATTCCAAGGCCATGAATATAGTAGTACCTTAATAAGTATATGTTGAATTTAATCAATGCAACGGCTTTGTGTCATGCTCATTTCCTGATCCTGAAGCTCTTGTACAAGTTCAAAAGTTCTAGCCCTATCTCGGTATCAGGTCTGAATTAATGCCTTTACTTAAAAGACCTCCAGTAGCAAAGTGGAAACAGACACATGAGACAATGCCCTTTGAAAGCAATATCAGCAACCAAAGGTGACAATGAAGCTAGGATTCTGAAGCCATAAGGTTAAAGGTTCACAGAGGCAAAAAAAATTACTCAACTACAAGTGTCTTCAAATTTCCTCCAACATATTTAGACAACCAAGGTCAAGCTGAAGATTCCCAGTCAAAAAATCCTCAATACAATACAGCCTCTGAACTTCATGGAGCAAAGGAAAAAAAAAGAGTGGGGGGGGTAAGAACCTATTTTCTATCTTTTTTTTTCAATGACCTTTGAAAAGTCATCCCTTAATTCAAAGTCAACCTGATTAAGGATGTTTAAAAGCAGGTTCTCTCCAATAACACAAAAGCCATGAATGTTTGGGGGGGGGGGCCTCTGCTGAGGTCACCATGTACTCCCACATTAGTGTGCTGACCCTCTGGAGGGCATGAAATTAATCATCAGTGAGTCAGAAATCTGCTACTGGTTAAACTACTTTGCTGCGGCAAAGTGGCCTTAAAATGAAATCTGAGGATTGAATTTCTATTGGAAGATTAACTTGTCTAACCTCTCGGCAGGCAAGTTTCCCCTGAGGCTGAACCTAGTTGGCGCAGTTCAAGACGCTGCTGGAGGTAAGTGTGCAGAAGGTGGACGATGACTCCCAGTTAGAGGTTCTCAAGATGATGATGGTTGTTTTACCAAAATTCCAGAAAGCTGACAATTCATACCACAACCTAAAAGCACGGGTGAAAAATCTGTGATGCAAGGATCAGAACCTCCTTTTAGTTTACTTCATCACAAAGACATAGGGGAAGAGAATGCTAACTTTTTCATTGTTAATGCACCCCCACATACACCTCAATATGACTTATTCAGATGTTGCAAAGGTAGAAACTATATAATATTCACATTGGTATGACAACCAGCTTCTAATCTTTGGATCTTTCCAAGGTCTTTGATGCTTTATAATACTAATAATTCAAATTAATAAAGAGCTTTAGTTTTGTGGAGTATTTATCTAAGGTACAAAGGCTATTTTTGAATCTAGGCTAATGGTTCAAATTAGAAAATTAATCCTTGGTCCACAGAATATGCTTGACCAAACCAATCCTTAACTGTGGAAGAGAAGTATTCTGGTCCTATCTCAAACATCCAAGATGAATTTCCATTTATTTCCTCAAACCAACCCAGCTCATTCTCAAACACAGGGTCAATTTTGGTGAATGAGAGGCTGTTCTGAAATTTCCAGCACAGGGAAACATAAAGGCAACTAGATTTATAAATCAAAAGACCTGGATTTTAGTCCTGACTATCTTTTACTAAAGAAAATTGGGAAAAAAATCACTAAGAGGATCATATGGAATAAAGAATTTGAACAGTTATATAAGAGAAAAGTATTATTTCAAGAGTCTCTAGCACCAGCCCTGAAGTCAGGAGGATCTGAATTCAAATGTGGTCTCAGATACATAATTACCTAGCTGTGTGACCCTGGGCAAGTCACTTAACCCCATCACCTTAACAAAACAAACAAACAAAAAAGGGTGAGGTAGGTGTCTGAAAGCCATACCAGATCATATGACCTTGTGCTTGTCATCTAAGCTTCAGGTAATTCCAAGTTTCCTAGAATAAAATTGTTCTAGGTTCAAGAAGTTGATAGAAACAGATAAAACAATCTCTTATGGCAGGATAAGTCAACTCTAAAAGTTCACATAACAATTTTAAGGAGAAAAAAATGTTAGGTTTATCTTTGGGTAGCACCTGTGTGCCACTAAATAAATATCCTCAGGAAGCAGATTAGGAAATTACTTTAGTCTTCCTGAAGGCACCAAAGCAAGAAAGGCATCATCATCATCATAACGTAAGAGATATGAAAATAGGTAAAGTCAAAAAGAAAAGGTTTTTTCTTCTACCAAGAAGGATTCACTGCCATTAACTGTTCCTCTCCACACACACACACACACACACACACACACTCCCTCATCATCCAGCCAACAAAGATAACTCTGAAGCAAGACTAATGATCTCAAGACACATAAAAGTCAAAGTGACAAGTACAACAAACAAATAAATTAACCCAATGGAAAATATCATTAGAAATAGAAGTTGGGGCAGCTAGGTGGCGCAGTGGAAAGAACATTGGCCCTTTAGTCAGGACGACCTGAGTGCAAATCTGACCTCAGACATTTAATAATTACCTAGCTGTGTGGCCTTTGGCAAGTCACTTAACCCCACTGCCTCGCAAAAAAAACAAAAAAAAAAAAAAAAAAACCCAGAAGTCACAATTTCCTTTAGTTTCAAAGTCCAAGAACAGCAAGAATGGTTATTCCCAGGAATTCCTAGACTAAGCTGTTTCCTAGATCTGAATCTAGGTTTGCAACTTTCCCCTGAGTCAAATCTTTACATTCTTTTTCTCCTCCTCCCACAACTTGTATGTGCCTTAAACTCTGCCCCTTCAGTAAGGTCTGTAAGACCTTTCTGCCTAACTGGCTCCTGATTCCTCCTCTATATCATTCCCATTAAAGTGAGAGCTTTATGAAGGCAGGCAGTGTTACCAAGGCAGTGTCATAATACTTTTAGCATAGAGTGAACATTTGACATGGTTTTTCATTCATTTGATCTTACTTGCCTTCCTTTAAAAGCAAAAAGATTACAGTTCCAAAGAGACTTGATTATACAAAGAATCCTTTCTATATTCACTGGTCACTCATGGCTACAGGAAAATTCATTTATCTGGGAGCTAGAAGGAAGTCTGGAGATCATCTGGTCCATTGTCTTAATTTCTTACATGTGCTAACATAAGTAGCTAAGCTACACTTCAGTGGTGTTTTCAGTTTTATAAAGCACTATATCTATAAATCTCTATATGCAAAATCTCATCTGATACAGAAAATAGTCATGTGAAATGGATGCTTTTTCCTCTCTGTTTTAGAGTAAGGACACTGAGAATGAGAAAGACTTGCCCAAGGTAACACAATTGCTAAGTATCAGAGGCTTTGACCTCAGGTCTACCTTGAGTCCAGCCTCAATACTCCACCTACTTTGTTATCTAGCCATCTATTATTTGTCCAAGGTCACCCAAATAGTAAGAAATAGGGTCAGGATTCAGATCTAGGCCCTCTGATCTCCCTGCAAAACACCCAAATCTTCTGAACAACAGTCATTGCTGTTTACAAGAGATCAACTTCTATTCTTTTTCCAAAAGCAGGAATCAGTTCTGTAAGAATAGCTTATATTTACAAAGTGAATAGCAAGAATTACAAGAATTACAGCACCTCAAGTGGCAATCCCCATATGGGCTGCACAGAGGATGTAAGACAGTCTCAAGGCAAGAGTAGAAAGGAAAACAAGACTACACCTTGCCTACAAAAGCAATGATTACAGTACTCTATAGGAAAGTTAGCATAGATGGTTTGGGGAAGAATATGGTTTTCTTTCAGAATTCTTCAACTTGAATTTGCGTAATGCGAATTTACTTAAAACATGAACTGTCTGCAATTCTCAAGAATGCAATGTAAATGTTATTGTATCCTGGACAAGGTGGGCTTAAGATTTGTGTTCAACCTAAGGGATGTAAGGGATAAAACAGAAAGTTGGTGCTAAAATGAAAATTTTTGATATAATTAGTAGTACTTTGGCTTAAAAGCTATTTTTGATTTCCTTCTGACTTTCATTATAACCTTCTAGGCTAAACACCCAGCCTAAAAAAACAGCAAACATCTTTGCATTATTTTCTATTCATAGCATGACTCTAAAAAAATTCTTTGATTTAAAACTTGATATGTTTTGTTCTCAAGGGCAAGCCCCATAAGAAGAAAAATGTACCCAAACAGAATGAAATATGACTACCTGCTTTCATTTTTCTTCTGTTTTGGTTCCTGTTCAAATATTCTGCATTAATTTAAACCTAGGGTTTCATCTCCAATGAGGTCCTGTTCAGGAAATGTCATCAAAAATGTAGCAAGGTCATCCACTGCTCTGCAGTAGGAAGAGCTGTATGCATGCAAACAGAACTCGGCTCTGGAACCTAGTGACAACAGCAAAAGGGTAGCCAAACTTCTGAGGAAACGAAGGACAGCTTCAAGTTCTACATGGAACTATACAAAGTGATGAAACTTTAATTTTAACAAGAAAAACATATTCTTTCTATCGAATACATAATTCCTACTGAAAGTAATGAAATTTAAAAATGAGTGAAACAGGGGGCGGCTAGGTGGCACAGTGGATAGAGCACCAGCCCTGGAGTCAGGAGTACCTGAGTTCAAATCCAGTCTCAGACAATAATTACCTAACTGTTTGGCCTTGGGCAAGTCACTTAACCCCATTGCCTTGCAAAATCCTAAAAAAAAAAAAAAAAAGAGTGAAACAAGAAGAAACATACATCCTGTCAAGTATGTGCCCTGAAATGAGAATAAGAGGCCTATATGTGCTCCCCAAGATGGAAATACAGGACCATGTTTCTCAGGGGGCTGAGAGGAAACCAGATTGCTTAAAAATCTGCAATTCATGGGCTAAATGACCTTGGGAAGATCACTTCCCCTTTAGGAGTCTCCTCCGTGATCTCCTCTGGCAGAGACAGATTTCAAGATCACCAGAAGCCAATCCAGCTTTAAAGTTCTGAGATCCTTTTTAAAAAACATTGTCTTGGGGCAGCCAGGTGGCGCAGTGGATAGAGCACCAACCCTGGAGTCAGGAGGACCCGAGTTCAAATCCAGTCTCAGACGTTTAATAATTGCCTAGCTGTGTGACCTTGGGCAAGTTACTTAACCCCATTGCCATAAATAATTTTTTTTAAAAAAAGCATTGCCTTTATCTAAAGACAAATTCCTATGTATACTCTAAATGTATATCAATTTTTTTTTAATTTTCTGATGTGAATTCTCGTGAAGAGTAGTTGGTGGATAATCTTTAGATGATCCATTCTATAGGGCAATTCCTACAATTCTCTTTTACACTTCCAAACAAAAGCCTGGGAGGTATTTGGTGTTAGGGATTTCAGTCCCTTTGGACTCTGAACCTTTGCCCTAAACTGACACTAAAAGCTTCATTATTTCTCCTCCCCAACAAAGCTTTGTCAGCAGACTTCCAAGGAAGAGGAACTGAGTATTATGTATTACATGACAATAAAATAGCAATACTTGAAGAAATAAAATGGCAACTCAACTAAACTTGATTCTGAACAAGAAGTCATGATGGTGACTGGAAAGCAATTGACCTCCATGATAAGAGGGGTCTGATTGGCATAAAAGGTTTCAGTTAAATGAAAAAAAAGCAAAATAGACTCCCTCCTAAGACCATTGAAAAATCTCTGGTGTATTTACTTTTTTTTCTATGAGGATGTTAGACTAATGTATCATTTTGTGGGTTTCATCTACTCCTACCATGCTAGAGGGCTCCTGCCCTCACCTAGAAGATGACAGAACTAAGCCTAGAGAATGGTCTAAATAGAGGGGAAAGTAAAGTAGGAAACAAAGAAAGGTCCCTATTAGGGAAAATCCAGACTAGAAAGCAAGAGAGTATCGCATTAACACTAAGAACAAAAGACCCAAAGACAATAAGCACAATTTCAAGGCCAAGATAACAGTTTTAGACCTCATTAAGAAGTTGAGGCCAGATGGAATGTCTGAGAGACATGGGGATTCATTCTTAAATGGACTTTCAAGTTCAGAGAGGCTCTAGTTAATGAACAGCAGTCTTCCCTTATTCTACTGACAGAGAAGCAACTCCTACCCTCAGTCAATCTTCTTGCAAAAGTATCATAAGGAAGATCTATTGAGAAAAGATGGAGAAGTCAGTAAGAATTCAATTCTACTACTATTGGAAAAAACTCCAGTCCACTGGAGGTGAACCAGAAACTGGTGAGCCCAGAAACATTATTTTGCGTACAAAGTGCAGCCCAAATGGTGACAAAAGACAACAGAAATGATTATCCCGATTCTTTCTGCAAGCTTCTGTACTCAAATTCAAGCTTTCACCATTCTTTTAAAAATTTAAAATTTCACGAAGTTAATGTCTATAATGAGGGTTAGGATTACCCATTTCATTTACCTATGTTCACTTGAAATTCCTCCAATGCTGCAGATAACCAAAAAGCATAAAGGAAATTTACAGCTTTGCAACAATTTCTCTCAAAAAAAAGAAGATAGAAAATTAATCTACTCAAGGAATAGCAGAGAGAACAGGCATGGTGTAACAAGTGAAGTTCAAACAACACCACAAAGTAAAGCCTAATCTTAACAGAAAGTCTCTCATGATATATCACCATAGAGAAGCAAAATCAAAGAAAAAAATCAAGAGAAAACCAGAAAAACTTGGCAGTGGGAAGAATCTGTTCCTGTTAAAAAAGGTGCTATAAAGGACGGCTAGTTGGCACAGTGGACAGAGCACTGACCCTGGAGTCAGGAGTACCTAAGTTCAAATCCAGCCTCAGACACTTAGTAATTACCTAGCTGTGTGACCTTGGACAAGCCACTTAACCCCAGTGCCTTGCAAAAAAACCTTTTAAAAAAAGTGCCATAAATACCATTATAATCCAATTCAACATCAAAAAGTACCTGCCACATGCCCAGCCCTGTGCTAGTTACTATGGGAAATACAAAAGTGAGAAGCCAGGCCACCACTGCCCATAGAGGTTAACAATCTCATAGAAAGGGAAAAGGCACTGATCCAAAGAACTAAACTACAAGTTAGATTATAAGTACCTAGGAGAAGGCAGAGAGAGCTTTGAGGAGGAAGATATCATAGAGAGGTCTTGATGGGTCTGAGGCAATTGGTGATGCAGTGGGGCTGCTGGACCTGGAGTCAGGAAGACCTAAGTTCAAATCTAGCCTCAGTCCCTAACCAGGTGTGTGATGCCAAATAAGTCACTTAATCTCAATTTGCCTCAGTTTCTTCAACTGTAAAATGCAGACAATAATCACACCTACCTAGCAAAGTTAGCAGGATCAAATCAAACAATATTTATAAAAGTAAAGTGCCTAATACAGCAGGTGCTCTATAAATGTTTACGTAATCCTTTGCTCCTTGAAGGAAGATTTCAACAGAAAGATATTAGGGGAGCATGCTTTTTTTTTGTATTCAAGTTATCTGTTTATGCTGTAGCCCTTTACTATAGTAGGAGTTCTACAGGGATAAGAACCAAGATTTATCTGGAATTTATGTTATTCAGAGCTGGGATAAAGAACAAATAGAATGATAAAATTATGGGATCAAAGATTAAGAACCTGAATCAGGACCTCTGTATGCCTCTAATGCAGTTACAAATGAAGAGGCCTACAGAGGCAGAATGACTTGCCCAACTCCAAACAGGTATTTGTGAAGTGTTTTGCAAAGCTTAAAGCATTTTGTAAATGTAAATCAGGTGCTTTAGTAAATGTTTATTAAATTGAATCATTTCTAGACCTGTGAGACAGCAAAGGCATGATTGGAAAGAGGCTAGAAATTTTAACAAATGAAAAAAAAGTAAGAAGTTCAGTTGCACTAGAACTCAGGAGTCTGAAAGGAAGTGATAGGAGGTAATGCTGGAAATATCACCAGAAGCCCAATTATGAAGAGCTTTAAATACCAAGCAAGATAATTTGTATTTATTTAGAAAATAATGACAATAGCTCATACTTGCATGGTATTTTTATTCAGCAAATTTCTTCACAAGGCTTCTGTGAAATAAATAGTCCAAGTATTCTGCCCATTTTCCAGATGAAGAAATTCTGCAAAAGGGTTACAGGGTCAGTTTTCATAAAGCCAACATAGACACCAGACCAAGAACCTAAACAGGTCACTTAACAACCATACCAGAGGTTTTTCAACTAGATGATGTGGGGAGTCACTGCTAGAGCATGGAAACGGCTGTCCTGACTCATGAATAAGGATTCAGCTCCTCAAGGAACGAATGAGCTGGAGGCAGGAGTCTGGGCAGGAGACTCTGACAACAGTCTGTGCAAGGAAGGCTGTGGGTCTGAATTATGGAAGGTCTAGATTTAAGAGATACTACAGAGCAAAAGGTTCTGATTCATAGGTGGTAAGGAGATCTTGTTTAAAGAAATACTGCTTGAAATAAATAGGCCATCCAAGTCTTGGAAATCTTGCTACACTGGGATTCACCCAACTGTATTCAATGGAATGAAGTCTAGTTCATCACAATGCATCAAGAAGATGTGATCTGGCCTCAAATACTTACTAGCTGTATGATCCTGGGCAAGACATTTGACCCTGTCTGCCTCAGTTTCTTCATCTACAAAAACGAGCTGAAGAAAACAAAACACTTGTGTATTTTTGCTGAGAAAACCCAAAATGGGGTCACAAAGAGTCTTATGTAGCTGAAATGAAACAACAGTAATAATAGCTGAGAGCAATCAAACATTTGTAGGCCTTCTGAAGTACAGGTATTTCATTTATGATTCAAGAAAACGGCATCTTCCCAGGAACATAGTTCAAATCAGAAATATTACAAAAATGGACACGTGTGTATATAGATGCCCATATGTCCTGTATTTACTTGTCTATAAGTATGTTGTCTATTCCTATTAGCAAGTAAGTTCCTTGAGGGCAGGGATCAGGTCACTTTTTTATGTACAATTACAACATATAGGCCACAACTTGTAAAGCACACAGCAGCTATTTAACAAATGCTTGTTGGTCAACCGATCCTATGAACCACAGAACAAAAGCACCACAAGGCAGAAGACTAGTTATTGATTTTATTTGGGCATGTCAATCAGGGTTAAGTGACTTGCCCAGGGTCACCCAACTAGTGTTGTGTCTGATGCCAGATTTGGACTCAGGTCCTTCTGACTCCAGGGTCAGGGTTCTAATCTACTGGGTCAGAGGTGCCTAATTATGAAGGAAAATAACTGACATTTCTGAAATGTGGATGAAGCACATTCCTTACAAGAGCCCTAATGGGAATACTAGGACCCAGAGAAAGGAACATTTTGTTCAGGGTACTCACAGCTAAGAGACAGCGGCCAGAGTCTAACCAAAGCCCTCTGATTACAAATCCTACATTAATGCCAATCACACCATCCTTCCTCCTTGGAAAGAAGAGTCCCAGAGACAGCAACTCTACTGTGCTCCATGGAAAGAGAACTGGCTCTGGAGACAAGAGACCAGAAGGAAGCTGACCTGAGGCAGCCTGCATTTCATACTTTGTAAAACAGATGAAGAAAGGTGAACTATCCAGATAGGTGAGGAGCTTCCACTCAGTATCAGACTTAGGAACTATGCTCACTGGTGGGAAAAGTCAAGAGAAATGACTTCCCCATGGCCATAGGTACAACAATAATTACAGCAGGCATTTCTATACAAGCCTTTAAAGCTTGGCATGGTATGGGGATATGATGTGACATATGATGTTCAAGGTTATGGTACAGCCTGGTGTTATGCCATGTGTCATATGACATTGTATTGTATGATATAGGTCATGTTATTGTGTTAAATGTAGCTATCATGTTAAATTGAGGGTTGTGCTATGTTTTAGTCATGTTATGAATTGCTATGTGTTCTGTTATGCTGTTTTGTTATATCGTATGGTATGTTGTATGTTGCTGTTGTACTAACTTATGATATGATGTGGTATATTCTATGCTATGCCATGTTAGGGTATCTGGTTATGTTGTATTCTGCTACACAGTTATGACCTGCTGTGTATTGTGTGTTGTGTTCTGTTGCTCTGTCATACATTAAGTTGAGGGCTGTGCTATGTTAGTGTTCCATGTGAGTCGTCCTGTGTCTTGTCATGTTGCGTGACATCTTGTGACATGTATGATACATCATACAGCATTCCACATATTGCTGTTCTACTAAATTGCACACTAGGCTATGGAGTGTCCTATGTTATGCTGTGTTATGAGGCATGAGTGTGGCTTGTCACCTGTGTCCCGTGTTCTGTGGCTCTGTCATAGGTTGAGGACTGTGCTATGTTAGTGTTCCATGTGAGTCATCCTGTGTTTTGAAAGCTGCGTGACATCTTGTGACATATATGATACATCATAGAGCATGCTGCATATTGCTATTCTACTAAACTGCACACTGGGCTATGGTGTGTCCTAAGTTATGCTGTGTTATGAGGCATTAGTCCATCTTGGTATGTTTCCATGCAGCATGCTTGTCACCTGTGTTCCATGTTCTGTGGCTCTGTCATAGGTTGCGGGCTGTGCTATGTTAAGTGTTCCATGTAAGTCATCCTGTGTCTTGTCAGCTGCATGACATCGTGTGATATATATGATACATCATAGAGCATGCTGCATGTTGCTGCTCTACGAAACTGCACACTAGGCTATGGCATGTCCTGTGTTCTGCTGTGTTAGGAGGCACGAGTGTGGCATGTCACCTGTGTCCCATGTTCTGTGGCTCTGTCATAGGTTGCGGGCTGTGCTATGTTAGTGTTGCATGTGAGCCATCCTGTGTGTTGTCATGCTGCATGACATCATGTGACATGCATGCTACATCACAGAGTGTCCCGTGGCTGTCACAGGCTGGGGGGTGTGCTATGTTAGTGTTGCACGTGAGCGGCCCTGTGCCTTGTCACGCTGCATGAGATCGTGTGACATGCATGCTACATCACAGAGTGTCCCGTGGCTGTCACAGGCTGGGGGCTGTGCTATGTTAGTGTTGCACGTGAGCGGCCCTGTGCCTTGTCACGCTGCATGACACCGTGTGACATGCATGCTACATCACAGAGTGTCCCGTGGCTGTCACAGGCTGGGGGCTGTGCTATGTTAGTGTTGCACGTGAGTGGCCCTGTGCCTTGTCATGCTGCATGACACCGTGTGCCATGCATGCTACATCACAGTGTCCCGTGGCTGTCACAGGCTGGGGGCTGTGCTATGTCAGTGTTGCATGTGAGCCGCCCTGTGCCTTGTCACGCTGCATGACACCGTGTGCCATGCATGCTACATCACAGTGTCCCGTGGCTGTGCCATGTCAGTGTTGCATGTGAGCCGCCCTGTGCCTTGTCACGCTGCATGACATCGTGTGCCAGTGTCCCGTGGCTGTCACAGGCTGGGGGCTGTGCTATGTCAGTGTTGCATGTGAGCCGCCCTGTGCCTTGTCATGCTGCATGACACCGTGTGCCATGCATGCTACATCACAGTGTCCCGTGGCTGTGCCATGTCAGTGTTGCGTGTGAGCCGCCCTGTGCCTTGTCACGCTGCATGACACCGTGTGCCATGCATGCTACATCACAGTGTCCCGTGGCTGTGCCATGTCAGTGTTGCGTGTGAGCCGCCCTGTGCCTTGTCACGCTGCGTGACACCGTGTGCCATGCATGCTACATCACAGTGTCCCGTGGCTGTGCCATGTCAGTGTTGCACGTGAGCCGCCCTGTGCCTTGCCACGCTGCGTGACACCGTGTGCCAGTGTCCCGTGGCTGTGCCATGTCAGTGTTGCGTGTGAGCGGCCCTGTGCCTTGTCACGCTGCGTGACACCGTGTGCCATGCATGCTACATCACAGTGTCCCGTGGCTGTGCCATGTCAGTGTTGCACGTGAGCCGCCCTGTGCCTTGCCACGCTGCGTGACACCGTGTGCCAGTGTCCCGTGGCTGTGCCATGTCAGTGTTGCGTGTGAGCGGCCCTGTGCCTTGTCACGCTGCGTGACACCGTGTGCCATGCATGCTACATCACAGTGTCCCGTGGCTGTGCCATGTCAGTGTTGTGTGTGAGCCGCCCTGTGCCTTGCCACGCTGCGTGACACCGTGTGCCAGTGTCCCGTGGCTGTCAACGCTGGCGGCTGTGCCGGGGCTGCGCCAGGGCCTGGCCCCGCAGGGCCCGCACGGCGCTCAGTGCCCAGTCCCAGGGGCCCGGCCTCCCGCCCCGCCCGCCGCGCGGCCTTACCGCCGATGATGGTGCGGATGAGGGAGGCGTGGCCGGGGCAGTCCACCAGCGTGAACTGCAGGCGCGCGGCGGGCGGGGCGGGCGGCCCGGGCGGCCCCGCGGGCCCCGGCGGCCGCAGGCGCTCCGGCAGCGGCACCGAGAAGCACGAGAAGCCCAGGTCCAGCGTGATGCCGCGCTCGCGGCTCTGCGGCTGCTTGTCGAAGGCGGCCGTGGAGGCCGTGGTGCTCAGCGCCCGCGCCAGCGCCGTCTTGCCGCTGTCGATGTGGCCCAGGACGCCCACGTTGACGTTCACCCGCCGCTCGGCCATGGCGCTGCCCCGCTGCCCGGAGACCCCCCGGTCCCACCCGCAAAGCGGCCCGGCGGCCGCGCGGCCCGGGCACGTCCGTTCCGCCCGCCAGGGTCCGGCCCCGCCCCGCCGGCCCCGCCCGGCCAGGCCCCGCCCCCGCCCGGCCGGCCCCGCCCCGCCCCGCCCCGCCCCGCCGGCGGAGGCCGCGCGCGGGCCGGGAGCGCGCACTCCTCAGGGCCGCTTCCTCTAAGGCGGCCTTGAACCCTGAGCCCCACCAGTGCCCATGCGCCCACCGCTGCCACGACACTGCCGGCTCTCATCCCCATTTTACAGGGCAGGAAACTGAGTCAGCCCGAAGGCCGCGGCCTTCACCTCGGGGTCACGGCAAAGACCAAGGCCATCCAGTCAGGGAGCCCGTGACTGGGTGTGGGGGAGGGGAGGCTGGGCTGCCTTACCGGCTGCCCTCTGGCCTCAGGGCGACTGCAGAGGGCCCTGGCGGTCAGGGTCAAGGGACTCGCCCAAGGTCACCCAGCTTCTAAGTGAGGCTAAATGAGAATGGGAGCCTTCCAGACCTCACCTGGCGGAGCTGCTGGCTCATCATGCCCCAGAGGGGCTGCCGTTCCCTCAGTGACACCGCCATTACCTACAATTGATCCTACAGATGGGCATGTGCAGCATGTTTACATATACATATACATATATATATATATAATACCTATCTCTGTGTTTAATATATCATGATAGAATAACTATACATTGTGGCAAACATTCAATATTAATGCAATTTATAATGTATCCTAGATTGTATTGCCTATTCTATATGATGAATATGTCATTTTATTATAGATTATGTTGTTTATAATAGACTATTATATGTGTATTGTCAAAGTATAAGAATTACCCTAAGTTGTTTAACTATATTCCTGATCAAAGATTGATTTTCTTAGCTCCTGTCCGGCCCCTAGACTAGTCCGGCCCTTCTTCATCCAGGAAAGAATTCTGTCTTTCTTTATACTTGGAAAGAAGGACTTAAACTCTTAATAAAAATATTACTTCCCTCAGTAAAGATAGCATTTTACAAGGACGGTTCTTGTTATTATCAAATTAAAGAATAATCCCCAGGGAAGTTTAAAGTTTTGTCCACTCTTGTTATACAGATTCTGTTCCCCTCTCCTTGCTGCCATATAAGTTTTCTGATCACTCTCAGCTTACTGGTGACCATCTTTAGATGGTCTCCACCTATAGGATTTTGTCCATGAATCCCAGAGAATAAAAGTTTAGGTCTAATCTATAGTTTTTATGTTATTTTTAATTTGATATTTTAAGGTTCTGTTATAAATGGCCCATAATAAAAAAAACTTATTTTGGCTAATGGCTTTTATTAATTTTATTAATTAGTTAATTAATATTTCTGCAGGAATGATCAATTTACTCTTGTGGGAAAAAACCCTGAATTGTGATAATGTCCAACCATATACAGGAAGACTTTCATTCCCCTCCCCTCTGAGTCCTGATAGGCACTCATCATTGGAGGTACAATCTAGAAAATACACCCACCTCAAGATGCCTTCTAACTTATTTTCCCCACCCTGGTCATACAACACAGGTTATGCTGATGAACCTCAATCATCACAGGGAAAGTGTATTGTAATATGCATGAAGCTCATTAAGCACACACCCTGCAAAGGTTAGAAACCCTAGATCAACCCAGGACTAGTTGGATCTGGTTTTTGGCCTTCTGGAAAGGCGACTTAATGTTGGGTGAGGAGACCTCATCCAACTCAGTGATTTCATCAGAGTCATTTGTTTTATCACCTTTCCCTTTGTTTCTCCTTCACATTTCTGCAGGTAGGCTTGTGTCTTTTCAGCCTCTTACAATTGTGGAAACCAAACACTCTATAATTTCTCACAGTCCTTACAATTTTAAGGTTCATAGTGTTGTTGTATGTGTATGTCTTGTGAGTAGTTCTTTTCATGTTGTCTGCCCCATTAAACTATAAGTTCTTTGAGAGCTGGGTTTGTTTGATTTGTACTTTATTTTGTCCTTGCTTAGCACTCCAGTCAACTGACCAGAGAAGAGCAACCTAGAAGATCCCTTCAAAGGTCAGGAAACTCAACAAGCATTTCCTAAATGTCCATTCTGTGGCCTAGGCCCCAGGCTGATGGAAACTGGCTGTATTGTCTCTACTCCAGATCTTGTGTGGAGTGAAAAGGTAAGCCACAGTGTATTCCCAGAAAGGAAGGCCCTGGTGGGTGTACAGAGAATGGAGGGAGTTCAGAAGTCATCAACAGTGATGTGTCTCAGACCTCAAGGATGAAGCAGTCTCCTTCCAATGTCTCGCCCAGCCTGCAAACGCTATATTCTTGTAACTATTATAAGAATCCCAGGCCAAAGGAGAAGCTACAATTCTGCCAGAGTTTTCCAGCCGACTTATAAGAGCTAGCTAGCTCCGCTAGCATCTACTCTTGCTCAAACATGATCCCAGTTTAGAAACTTGCAGAGCTTAGACCAAAGAGATAACCACACTTTGCCCTGTATCAGACCATTCTGAGAGCACTTAAAGTTAGGGGGTCTACAGCCTGTCCCTAAAATGCTGGAATAACCATCTCAAGAAAGCAGCAATAGCACCAGCCCAGACTTTACTCCAGAAGTGCACCAGGACCTAGCCCTAACATCAAGCTAAAATATACAAACGGGGTGACTAGGTGGTACAGTGGATAAAGCACCGGCCCTGAAGTCAGGCGTACCTGGGTTCAAATCCAGTCTCAGACACTTAATAATTACCTAGCTGTGTGGCCTTGAGCAAGCCACTTAACCCCAGTTGCCTTGCAAAAGAAAACCTAAAAAAATAAATAAAAAAATTAAAAAGAAATAAAAAATACAAACCAAAAAAAACCCACCATAAACACTATTGTTCTATTACAAACCAGGAGGGATGGGAATTCAGGGATTTCCATGAACTGATACTGAGTGAGATGAACAGAACCAAAAGAACATTGTATACCCTAACACCAACATGGGGGTGATGATCAGCCTTAATGAACTTGCTCATTCCATCAGTGCAACAACCAGGGACAATTTTGGGCTATCTGAAATGGAGAATACCATCTGTATCCAGAGAAAGAATTGTGGAGTTTGAATAAAGACCCAATACTATTATCTTTAATTTAAAAAAAAAATTATCTTACGTAATTTTCCTGTCTCTTATACTTTATTTTTTTTCCTTAAGGATATGATTTATCTCTCATCACATTGAGCTTAGATCAATGTATACCATAGAAACAATGCAAAGACTAATAGACTGACTTCTGTGGGAGGTGGGGGGGAGGGAAGCGAGATTAGGGGGAAAATTGTAAGATTAAAAAGAAAACACCATAATGGGTTATATTATGATAGCAGAGACGCTAAGATACAAATACAAAAGAGATTGACTCCAAAACATTCACAATCAATGGATGTCAGAGAAAAATATAACCTGAGCACAAATTCACTAGAATTCCTGGAAGAGATGAAGAAGAGTTTAAAAAATAGGAAATTTTAAAATGTTTTTATAAAATGAATGAGAGAGCTAAGGACTCTAACTAAACTTTCAAGAGACAGAACCCACAAAGGGACCCAATGAGGCAGTTCTCCTACTCAAGGTAACCTGGAAAAGAGCAGAAAGGCTCTGCTCCCCAGGATCGGAGAGGCGGCCTGCCGGAGGGCCAAACTTCAGCCTCCCAGAGGCAGCCCCAGGGCGCTGGGAGCCTCAGCTCACAGCAGCAGGGGAGTCTCCTGAGCTGCACCCTGGGGAGCACCAGGCACAAAGTGGGGGAACAGCGGGGGACCTCTGCCAGAGCTAGCACGTGGAGCCCAGCCCTCAGGGCACACAGCCAGCAGCATGGTCTTTCCCCAGCCCTGATCCAGGAACAGAAGCAGGTGGAGCCGGTAAGCAGGAGCCCCCAGGGCATGAGCCCATTGAGCTGAGGGAGGGGAGTGAAGAGAGACTTTGAGCTCGGTTCTCTGCCTCTGGAACAGGACTCTGGGGCTCTGACCACATTCAGATCATGATCACAGTCTAGGCCCCCCATAGAACAGCAGGCCCCCCTCACCTCAGCCCCGTGGCAGAGGGGGGCACTTATGGTCATTCACAGACCAGGAGGGAGGACAGAGCCTCACACACTGAGACCCTTGTGGAAGTGTCCCAAAAGCTCAGGAAGCACCCCCAAACCAGGCCCAGGCTGGGAAAATGAGCAAGCAAAGAAACAAAAGGAAGACTATTGAGAAATATTTTGCAAATGAACCCAAGAAGGATCAAAATACTCAGTCTGAAGATGAGGAAGCACAAGCTCCTGCATCTAAAGACTCCAAGAAAAAAACAGAAATTGGGTTCAGGCTATAACAGAGCTCAAAAAAGACTTTGAAAATCAAATGAGGGAGTTGGAAGAAAAACTGGGAAAAGAAAGGAGAGAGATGCAGGAAAAACATGAAAATGAAGTCAGCAGCTTAGTCAAGGAAATCCAAAAAAATGCTGAAGAAAATAGCATGCTAAAAACCAGCTTAGGTCAAATGGATAAAACAGTTCAAAAAGTTATTGAGGAGAAGAATGCTTTAAAAAGCAGAATGGGCCAGATGGAAAAAGAGATAAGAAAACTCTCAGAGGAGAACAAATCCTTCAGACAAAGAATAGAATTCAGGGAGATTGATGAATTTAACAGAAATCAGGAATCAATACTTCAAAACAAAAAAAAAATGAAAAATTAGAAGAAAATGTGAAATATCTCATTGAAAAAACAACTGATATGGAAAACAGACTTAGGAAAGATAATTTAAAAATTATTGGAATACCTGAAAGTCATGATCAGGAAACGAGCCTTGACATCATTTTCAAAGAATTACTACAGGAAAATTGCCCTGATATTCTAGAAGCAGGGGGCAAAATAGAAATGGAGAGAATCCACCGATCACCCAGAGAAAGAGATCCCAAAAAACCAACCCCCAGGAATATTATAGCCAAGTTCCAGAACTCCCAAGTCAAAGAGAAAATATTACAAGCAGCCAGAAGGACACAGTTTAAATATCATGGAGCTGCAGTCAGGATCACACAGGATTTAGCAGCAGCTACATTGGAAGCTCGTAGGGCTTGGAATCCAATATACCAGAAGGCAAAAGAGCTTAGAATGCAGCCAAGAACGAACTACCCAACAAGGCTGAATGTCCTCTTCCAGGGAAAAAGATGGACTTTCAATGAACCAGGGGAATTTCAAATGTTCCTTTTGGAATGGCCAGAGCTGAACAGAAGGTTTGATCTTCAGATACAGGACTCAGGTGAAGCATGGAGATTGGAGGAGAGGGGAGAAATATGAGGGACATAATGAGGATGAACTGCATGTATTCCTGCATAGAAAAATGACACTGATAATACTCATATGAACCTTCTCAGTTAATAGAGCAGGTATAGAGAGCTTTTATAGTTGAAGCACAGGAGAAAGCTGAATTCGAAGATAAAATATGGTGTAAAAATGGAGTCAATAGAAAAAAAGGGAAATGGAATGGGAGAAAGAAAAAAGGAGGGGGGGGGAATAGTCCAAGATATTTCACATAAGATTTTTTTTATTACAATGAGCTATTGCAGTGATATGGAAGTGGGGAGGCAAGGGGGAATAAGGGAAACTTTGCTCTCATCAGAGGTTGCTAGGAGAGGAAACAGCAAATATACTCAATGGGGTATAGGCATCTGGAGTAAGAAGGAGCGGGGAGCAGGGGAAAGGGGTGGGGATGTGAATAAAGGAGGAGAGGATGGACCATGGGGGGAGAGTGGCCAGATATAACACATTTTCTTTCTTACCTCTTGCAAGGGGCTGGGATTGGATGACCTGCCCAGGACCACAGGGCCAGGTGGATTCTGGGCCTAAGGGGTGGTATGGGGGCTCAGGGCTTTTTGGCCCCAGGACCAGGGATCTGTCTGCTGCGCCACTCAGTGACCCTACAGCAGAGTCAGAGTGAAAGGAGAGAGAAAATAGAGTGCATGGTAGTGGAGAAATAAGAAAGGAGGGAGTTGCGATCAGCAATGGCAATGGTGGAAAAATATGGAAATAACTTTTGTGATGGACTTATCATAAAGAATGAGATCCACTCATGACAGAGTTGTTGGTGTTGGAACAAAGACTCAAGCACATTTGTTGTTATTATTATTTGGGGGAGGGTGCAGGGCAAGTGGGGCTGGATGGCCTGTCTGGGGCCACATAGTGGGGTGATCTTTGGGTGTCTGGGGCCGGATTTGGACCCAGGTGCTCCTGGCTCAAGGGCCAATGCTCTGTCTGCCACCCAGCCACCCCTACTATAATTACTATTTTATTTTATTTTGGGTCTTTTTTTCCTTTCTTTTTTTTTTTTGGTTTTTGCAGGGCAGTGGGGATCGGGTGGCTTGCATGTCACACGGCTGGGTGATTGTTGGGTTTACGAAGCTGGATATGGACTCGGGTGCTCGTGGCTCCAGGGCTGGTGCTTTGTCCATTGCACCACCTGGCCATACCTACAATTATTACTATTATTTTTTTAAGTTTTTTCTCTCCCCTTTACTTTTTTCACCCAAGCAAGTCTATCTATATTCATGGGGGAGGAGGGGTATTTTGTTTACTTGTAAACAAGAATATTTTATTAATGTAAAAAAAATTTGTACAAAATGAGAATAAAAAATAAATTAAAAAAATAAAATAAAATGAATGAGAGAATTTAGGGGGGGGAAATGGAAAAGAAATGAGAGTTAAGGAAGAAAGAATTGGAAAGGAAATGAACAGCCTAGTAAAAGAAATACAAAATCTTGCACAAACAAATTACCTAAAAATTGAATGGACCAAATAGAAGCCAATGACTCCATGAGGCACCAAGAAGTATTACAACAGTCAAAAGACTGAAAAAAAAAAAAGAAGATGTAAGTTATCTACTAGAAAAAAAAACTGACCTGGAAAACAGATAAAAGAAAAAATATTTATCTGAATGCCATAACAAGAAAAAAAGAGGCTGTATATTTCAAGAGATCTTAGGTTTCAGAACTAGAGGACAAAATAGAAATAAAAAAATCCATTGTTTATCTCCTAAAAGAAACTCCAAAATAAAAACTTTCATGAACATCAGCCAAAATCCAGAGCCTCAAGGTCAAATAAAAAAATTCTAAAAACAGCTAGAAAGAATTAAAGTATTGAGGAGCCACAGACAGGATCATCCTGTAATTTAACAGCCACTATTATAAAGAAGTTGAGAATTTGGAATGTGATATTCCAAAAGGCAAAGGTTTGCCTTACAACCAAGAATAACACCCAAAATCAAGTATGATGCTAGAAGGAAAAAAATAGACCTTTAATGAAATAGAAGCCTTCCAAACATTCTTGATGAAAAAACTGGCACTTTGGAGACACTTTGAAATACAAACACTGAAGTGTAGGAGAATATGTGAAATTCCACTGTAAGTTTTGTTATTAACTGGAATTGTAAAACTGAAAAGCTAAATCGTTGTAATTGAATCATTGTATTTAGTCTGACCTTGATTACTTTGATTTAAATGTCTAAATTATGTTCCCTGAAAAATGTGTTTGTAATTCATGCTGTTGGGTTTTAAAGGATCATTATTGGACTGCAGGAGTTGATTATGTGATTTGTGTTCATTGTTTTATTGAATCATATGCTAATTTTATAATTTAAGTGATATTAGGATAATCCTAATAACTGCATATTTGGCAAACAATTAAAAATTTTTCAGTGAAATACAAACTCTGGGGTGAAAAGAAATATAAAAAGGTAAACCTGAGGGAACTAATCAAGTATAAACTGCTTACATTCAAACATGGTAGCAATCATTACTTATTCCTCATTGGTCTTATTCAACATGGTAGCAATCATACTTATTCCTTATTGGTCAACAAGTCCAACACCTGAGAAAACAGCAAAAGAAACCATCTTTGGCATTAATCTAAGCAACTATTCTTGTATGGGGGTCTTTCCAACTGGAAAAGAGAAAATCATTGCTAATGACTAAGAAACAGAATCAACCATCTCAATCTATTTCACCTTTACTGACAATGAACATATAATTGGTGCTGCAAAGAATCAAGTTGTGATGAACTCTACCAATACAGTCTTTGATGCCAAATATTTAATTAATCTCAGATTTGATGATGCAGTGGATACAGACAGACATAAATTATGGTGGTAAATGACACAGATAGGCCTAAGGTCTAAATGAAGTGCAAACAGGGAAACTAAAGGTTTCCATTCAGAATGAGTCACTTCTGTGACCTTGACCAAAATGAAAGGTATTGCTAAAGATGATCTGGGGAATATTGTTAAAATGCTGTCATCACAGTATTACCCTACTTCAGTGGTTCCCAAGGTTAGATCACTCAACATGCCAGAATCATTGCTGATGTCAAGGTGCTCCAAATCACGGAGCCAGCTGACTTGGACAAAAAGAATGGCGCTGCAAGCAAGGTGTGGATCTTTGATATTGGAGGTGTCATTTTTTGATGTCTCTATTCTTACCATTACAGATGGAATCAGTTTGTAGCTAAAGATTGGGTGGGAAGGACTTGACAACTACAGGGACCACCATTTCATTGCATGGCCCAAACAAAATCACAAGAAGGACATTGGGGAGAGGAAGAAGAATACTCGGGGGGGGGGGGGAAGGAATGTTAGGGGAAATAATCTCACAAATTGAGGGTGCACAAGTAAGCATGTCCACAAACAAGGAGAAGGGGGTGGAGGGACTCAGCTCACAATTGAACCACACTCTCATTTGAACCGGTCAAAGGAAGAATACACACAGTTCTCACGTAGTTGGATATAGAAATACATTTAATGCAACAGTGTAATAGAAGGGGAAGGGAAGAAGAGGGGAGAGAGAAATAGAGGAAAGGTAGAACAAAGAAGGGATTAGTCCCAAGCAAAATAATTTTTTGTACAAAAATATTTTTATCTCTTTGAAAATGGGAATCTGAAGGAATATCCATAAATTGGAGAATGGATGACCAAGTTTATGGTGAATCCATGGGATGGAATTCTATTGTGCTTGGACTGTTTACCAGAGTAATGATCAACCAGGATTTCAGAAGATTTCACCAAAGGATGAAAATATGCTACTCACCCTCCAGATAGATAAAAGCCTCAGAGTTCTGAATGAGAAAAATATTTATGAGGACATGACCAGAGTGGAAACTTGTTTTGACTGACCACATGTATGTAAATTGTGCTTTGGGGGGAGAGAAGGAGGGGGAGGAAGTGGGAGAAAATGAAGACTGATCTTCATTTGAAAATAAAATAAAAATGTAATTTAAAAAAATTCAAATCTATCTTCAGACTAGATTGTGACCCTGGGTAGAAACAGTGCCTGACCTCAGGGAGTTTATTTTTTATTTTTTGCAAGGTAATGGGGTTAAGTGGCTTGCCCAAGGCCAACAGCTAGGTGATTATTAAGTGTCTGAGGCCAGATTTGAACTTGGGTCCTCCTGACTCCAGGGCTGGTGCTCCATCCACTGTACCACCTAGCCGCCCCAGGAGTTTATTTTTAACTAATTATCTAGGTAGAAGCTATGTGGGACATTCCAAGGATGTTCTGTCAATTCCAGGCAAACTGGAATCAAGATCTAAGGTCAACTCTAGCCTCAGACTAGATGTTTGACCCTGGTCAAGTCAACTAACCCTGTTTGCCTCAGCTTCCTCATTTATAAAATGAGCTGCAGAAGGAAACAACAAACCACTCCAGAATCTTTGCCTAGAAAATCCCAAATAAGGTCATGAAGAGATGAATATGATTGAAACAACTGAACAAAAAAAAATGTAGCAAATGTTTTTAAAAGCTTACAAAAAGTTTTACAAATATTATCTCATTTGATCCTAGCAACAACCCTGAGAGGTAAATGTTATTACTCATTTTACATATGAGGAAACTGAGGTAGACAGAAGTTAAATGACTTCTCCAAGGTCACACAATCTCAGGCAAGATTTGAACTCAGATCTTCATGATTCCAATCCAACACACTGCTTAATTCACAATCTACAGAACAAATATAAAATAAAGACAAGACAGTTTAGTGAGGGAGGGCTTTAGCAATTATTTGAGTTATCTCTTGATGGAAGTGAAAGATTCACATAACATAGGAGGACAAGGAGAGAGTGCATTCCACTACAGGGGATGACCAGTGCAAAACCATGAAGGAAAATGGAGGGTAATGGGGAAGTAATACAGAAAACCACTTTGAGCAGACTTTTAATGAATAATGTCTTAGACCTAACCCAATACTTTGTTTCACAACTCTGATGTTCTCATGTAATAGTTCATACTACAATTACTTGTGGTTCAATTCAACAAATATTGATTAAGTATTCACTGTGTGTGTGGTCCTCTTCTAAGCTTTGAGGTTGTACAAAGAAAGGGTCTCCCCTTAAGTTGTTTATTTTCTACTGTGGGGAGACAACATAAAACCAGATAAATTAAGAAGCAGTAGAGCATGAATTTTTTTAAGAGATTTTATTTATTTATTTATTTGTTTGTTTATTTATTTATTTATTTATTTATGTTGGATTTTATAATTTTCCTCCTAATCTTGCTTCCCTCCTCCCACCCCACCCCCCAGAAGGCAGTCTGTTGGTCTTTACATTATTTCTATGGTATGCATTGATCTAAGTTGAATGTGATGAGAGAGAGAAATCATATCCCTAAGGAAGAAACATAAAGTATAAGAGTTAGCAAGATCAGACAAGATAACTTTTCTAAAAAGTAAAGGTAATAGTCTTTGGTCTTTGTTCAAACTTTACAATTCTTTCTCTGGATACAGATGGTATTCTCCATCGCAGATACCTCAAATTGTGCCTGAATGTTACCCTGTTGCAATGATAAATTTCATTAAGGTTGACCCTAGAACATGAAGATTCTTTTTTTTTTGTTTTTTGGAAGGCAATGGGGTTAAAGTGACTTTCCCAAGGTCATACAGCTAGGTAATTCTTTAGTGTCTGAGGTCAGATTTGAACTCAGGTCCTCCTGACTCCAGGGCCGAGGCTCTATCCACCACGCTACCTAGCTGCCCCCTAAACATGAACATTCTTAAGAAGAAAATAACCTTCCATCAAGAAGAAAGGAGAATTCTAAGAGGCCTAAGAGATGGGAACACAACACAGGAATTGCCTACCCATGCAAAGGTAGAGGCACAGACACCATGTCAAGTTTGGCAAAAAGCCAAGAGGTCAGTTGAACTAAAATGTAAAAAATGTATGAACAAGAATAAGAAGAAATGTCTTGAAAGGCAAAAACAAATTCTGAAAGACTTCAAATTCCAAAATGGAAAGTTAGTTTTTATCTCAGAAACAGTAAGAACAACTGAAATTTCTTGAGCATTCTCTTTGGTTTAGGAAGATTATTTAGCAGCTAAATGGAGGCTAAGTAGAGGGGGGCACGATGGAGACAGCACTAAATCTGGAGTCAGGAAGACCGAAGTTGAAATTCATCCTCAGATACTTAATAATGTGTGACCCTGGGCAACTCATTTAACCTCTTCTTGCCTCAATTTCCTCAGCTGGAGTGCTACTCACGAGTTGCCATGGCCACTCTTATATTCCATATGTGTGTGACTCACTATCCCTGTGCTCTATATATGCATCCACTCTTCCCATTGATTCTCTGTGTGTTTGTGGAAGTGTGTGCCCCACATTTATGGAGAGAATATTGCATAGTCTAATGCCAGTCTAATAAATGCCTTTATTTTGAACTAATTATATCTATTAGTTGACTATTAAAGTTAAATGCACCACTGGGGACCCTGAAACTTTAGTTATAGAAAGATGTTACTCCATGAACATGAGGTAAGAGCTCCTCACCCTGAGAGAGCCAGCCTGTGAGTGCTAATGCAAGATAAATAGTTAGCTCAATCCAAGACTTACATATGTGCCTGTTGTCTCCTCTGATGGAGTGTAAGCCCCGGAGAGTATTAATTTCATTTTTCTTTTGTCTTTGTGTCCTCTGTGATCCATACAGGATTATTAAGTAGGCACTTAATAAATGCTTGCTGATTGATTGAACTCTTGGAAGCTGGTGAGATCATAGAAAAGGGAGGGAAGACAAAGATGGAATTTGACATAACACTCAAGGGGGTGGATTAGGAATGATGGTACAAGTTATAACTGAAAACCTAGCAAAAAGAGTCTATCTTATCCTCCAAATATAACCCGCAATCACCAAATCAAATTTCCAGGAATTTGGGATTGATGATGAGAATGGGTTATTGGGGCATTAGTTAACACTGGACTTTATCTTAAGACTTTAATTTCATTTTTCCATAACTGCACCAATCTCAAACACTGCCTACCATGAAAAATAGAGTTCTAATGGTATTACTATTCCCCATTAGACTTCCTAGTTAAACCAAGCTGCTATCCAAGTGACCTGTCATCATAGAGGGCTATGGGGGTCATTCTCTCATTTGTCACAATGGCTTTGTAGGTATGTAGATAGGACACTAGATTGAGAAATCATGATTCCTTCCGCTCTTCATCTCAACATTGATAGCAAAGAATTTACTCTCATGTCTGTTTTCCCTTTTGGAAAATGGGAATAATGATTCCCATAGTTCAGTGATATTTATCAAAATATTTTTAGAAAAGCAAAACATTCTGCAGAAAAAGAGTATATGCACAATGTACATCTACATTGTATGACTACAATGTAAACAGAAAGAAGCAGCACAAAATAGAAACTGAATTTGCAGAATTATGAAGAATGAACTTGGTACCAAAGAAAGGATATGAGAAGATACCTCACCTGACTCCTTTGCCAAACTGGAAGAGGAGGAGGAGGAGGGCTATATATCAATTTATATAATAAATATATAAATTGATTAACATTAGGTTTTTTTGATGAATGGTTTTATTGGATTTTTTCTTATTCTTTTTTTCTTTAAAAAAATCTTTTTTATATATAAAAGATGTCTTTCCAGAAGGAAGAGGAAGAAGGGCATGGAGGGAATACATATAATGGATATAAACAAAAGATGAATAAAATCGACTTTTTTTTTTAAAAGTCAATGGGGGGGGCGGCTAGGTGGTGTAGTGGATAAAGCACCGGCCCTGGAGTCAGGAGTACCTGGGTTCAACTCCAACCTCAGACACTTAATAATTACCTAGCTGTGTGGCCTTGGGCAAGCCACTTAACCCCGTTTGCCTTGCAAAAACCTAAAAAAAAAAGTCAATGGGTTCAGACACATACTAGCTATTTAATCATGGACAACTCTCCAATATGCATTGGCAGAGGATGGATTCTCACTGGGAGCCCCTTATATCAATGAAATCATAGATCCAGTCCCCCCCACCAAAGTCAATGAGAAATTGCTATATTTATACCTCAAGGAAATCAAAAGCAAAAAATTTATGAAAATATTTATAGCATCTCATTTTGTGGCAGCAAAGAATTGAGATAAAAGCAAATGCCCGTTGATTGAGGTGAAGTGGCTGAATAAATGGTGCTATATAAATCCTTTCTCATCTTCTCATGACTTCTTAGAATTCCTGGACTCCCCCAAAACTCAGCTCAGATCCTGCTTTGGGTCAAGGGCTTTACCTGGTAACCCATCCCCAACCCTCACCTTTCCTCCAAGATTACAAATCTTCCAACTTCTCTTTATATAGTTTTTCTGTACCTAATGATTTCCCCAGTGTCTCCCCTATCATAAGGGCAAGAGCTACTTTTGATTTTCTGTATATTCTCAGAGCTTAGCATAGTCCTTTAAAAGGGCTTAATAAATGCTTAGTAACTAGCTGACTTGACTGGTGAAACCTATTTGGCTTGGTAGGACCTGTCAGTTCTTATATTCTTTTTTAAATTTTTAAATTTTTTAATTTATGACTTGCCCAAGGTCACAAAGCTAGGTAATTATTAAGTGTCTGAGGTTGGATTTGAACTCAGGTCCTCCTGACTCTAGGGTTGGTGCTTTATCCATTGTGCCAACTAGCTGCCCCTCTTATATTCTCTTGACATGTCCTCTGAATCTTTAAAATGAACCACTGGCTTTATCTAAAAACTCAATGGTGGGGCAGCTAGGAGTCGAAATCGATATCTGGAAGGAGGAAGGACCTGAGTTCAAATCCATCCTCTTGATGTTTACTATCTGTGTGATCTTGGGAAAATCACTTAACTCCAATCTCTTGCAAAAAGCAAAAAATATATTAAAAAATAAAATAAAAACTCAAAGGAATGAGAAAAACTAAGGGCCTTAATGAATTGTATTCTAAACCCACTATTTAGGAAAATAAAAAAAATATGATTTTAGCCTAGTAATAACTATGGAAGAAACTCTTCAACTCTCAGTGCATAGCACCATGGAAAGAGAAAAGCATTTAAAGCCAGGAAGACCCAGGTTCAAATCTAGCCTCAGCTAGTCAATATAACAATGTTCAGTGCTTCAATAAACCAATATCAATGAAGCTGATGGTGATCTATCTTTGCCACATAGTACTTGTGTGACCATAAGGAAGTCCTTTCATCTTCCTGGACCTCAGTTTCCTCTTCTGTAAAATGAGGGAATTGGACTAAATGAACTCTAAGGTTCCAGATATAGGAGTCCAGGAGAGTTCAGAAACTGCAAACTGAGGCCAGCAAGAATTGGATCAGGACCATTTCCATGAGCTAAGGCTCTATAGAAAACATTACCTACTAGAAAAGAAAGCCTGGCCACCAAAGGGTTTGTCTGGTCACCTAAGAAAAGAGGCACCAATATTGCAGGTCAGGCATCAAGTCCAATCTAAGTTACTAAGCACTGGGCGTACTTATCAGGGGCATTCATTTGAAAGATGCCCATCATGGTAGCCATTTGTCCAAACTGCCCTGGGGAAAGAGATCCTTTATGAGAAAAGTCATCTACTGAGAGTTCAACTATTTGAACAAAATGTCGTCTTTGCTATTTCACTTTACTTTCTAGGCCACTAATTTTCTGTCTCTCAGGCTACAACCAAATCTATCCCTTACACATGCATTACGGTTTCAAACCTGCCAGCTACCTCTTTGAGTTCCATATTTAGATGAGCAGCTCTGCACAGTGAGCATGGCCTCAGTGAAAATTATTGACAAGGAAAAGGCCTGAAGAATTGTGATTATTTAGGATTTGTTCTTAATATTAATGTGATGCAGATTTAATTCTGTTTCTTTTAGTGCAATTTTGTATTAAGACTGTTCAAAGTTCTTTACAAATACCCAGTAATTAATTCAAACTTCATTAAAATGAATTAATCCAGGATTAATTAGAAACTTGCTGGAAGGAAGTTATTATGCTTTGCTCTTTGATTCTATTTATTTTGTTAAGAATTCTTTAAGGAGTGAATTGGAAATCCCCTATACTCTGGGGACATCCAAGTTACTGCATGGCTATATTAGCCATACAAGCTCACAAATTATATGCCATATTAACCAAGCAATAGTCTTATGCTGTACTCTGATGCCTTATCATAGGGGGAGCTGATTAGGATTCTTGAAGGTTATACCAAGGGAATACAAGCTCTGGCAGGATACAGAAGACTAGAACGGTTTCAAGTGTAGACTTGGTGACCAACTCTATGTTTGTGGTCCAAGAGTTAGTAGTGGTGGTAGTAGTAGTGGGAGTAGTAGTAGTAGTAGTAACTGCTGTAACAACTAACATTCATATGGCATGTTAAGATTTACAAATTGCTTTACATATGTTACATTTCCACTTAAATCTGGGGTGGCTTTCCTGGAGACGGCCCTGTATTGCTATATATAAGTGGGGATTATGATTCCTGTTTGACTGAGAGGATGCTATACCTCAAGATCTTGTACCTCTATGAGTAGATAAAGGATTTTTGGAGGACTGCAAGAGAGGCAGATCAAGGAAGTGAAGTGTAGGCTTTTGAATGGCAAACAGGAGATCTCTTTGCAGTCACAGGGAAAGATGCCTCCTTTCCCCCATATATCCCTCCATTCCTAGAATCTGCAGTCCTAGAAACTGCTAAGAATGATTCTCTCCAGTGAGACCATACTCTCCTTGGATGAACCAAGGCTTTCTCTTGCTCCCAAATCACTCATTTACTCTGATATAGTTTACAATCTACTAGAATCTGTATAAGTTTTCCAATTCATATTTATTTCTTACTTTGATAAAGAAGTTTACTAGCTTTTCATGATAAGTTTTTTTGGTTTTTGTTTTGATAACTTGCATACGGCAGGATGGAGTCAGACTATGTGTTATAACTCTCCTTAAAAGATTAAGTGTTTTTTATTTAGAACACCTTATCATATCTCTAGACTACAGATATTTGAGGTGTGATAGATAAGTGCAGTTCTAACTCAATGATTGCTTTGCAGATAGAAGAATGGAGGAGAGACTGCCTAGCCCCGGTAATTCTAGTTCCTGCTGGCCCTTTCCTTGCGAGACTACTGGAGATAAGACCAAGGTCTTCTTCTTACCTTTCACAAAGGGCAGAAATATTAGAGATGGGGTGGACCAGAGCCCTGATCAGATATCCATTCAAGCTATATGCCAACTAGCTATATATTTATGATACACTGCCCAACCACACCTACTTTACAAATATGGAAGAGGAGTATGAATGTAAACCAAGTAAGACAAATACCCCACTTATACATTATTTCATCTGAGCCCTACAATGACCCTGTTAGCTAGGTGTTAGGATTATACCTCTTTTACAAATGAAGAAACTGAATTTGAGAAGGCCTAGCAAAGTGCAGAGGTTCATCCAGGTTGACTACAGGACTGTGACTTACCCAGGTTCTGAAATTTCCTCTATTGACTATGAAAGGTCCATATGAGGACTGATAGACATTCACATTGGAACTAAAGGGCCTTTGAAATGAAAGCACTCTTTCTCCTAAGGCACAGCTTAACCCTTTAGGACCTCTTCTCTGCTTTTATCACCCAAGGATTGAGAGGCAGTGGAAAGTGAGAGAAGTCATACCCCTGCTTTGGCATACCAACGCATGCCAGGTAACCATGGGCTAATTATTTAATTCCTTTGAGCTCCATATTCCTCATTTGAAAAGGAGTGAGGGATGGAGTAGAGAAGGGAATAAATGTTTACATTATCATGTGCAAAGAATTTTTTAAGAATATGATTTCATTTGATCCTCACAGCAACCCTGGGGAGAGATACTATTAGTATTCCCATTTTACAGCTGAAGAAACTGAGGTTAAGGGACTTGCCTAGGGTCACATAGCTAATAAGGGTCTGAGACCTGATCTGAACTAGGATTCTATTCATTGTACTACCAGCACTTGGGGGAAATAATAAAATCCCTACCTTATGAGAGTAGGATAAGGAAAATGGTTTGCAATTAAGGTGCTGTAGAGATGAATTGTAGTAATGGGTTGACTTGAATCTGAGAAAGTTTGAAAACTGAGCTTTCCCAACTCATCTAAACCATTTTCAGAGTGAAAAAAAAATATAGACCAGTATTCAAAAAATTCAGTGGCATCTTAAACACCAGATTCTGGTTTATATTGTCCCCTTATCTCCAGTCCATCTAGACTTTAACTCTCAATGATGGCATCACAGGAGAAATTTCAGAAAGTAATTCAAACCAGACCAGAGTGACCTGAGCTTTGTCTCGAAAGGCTAAAATTTAGGCACCACGAAGAGTCCTTGTACTCCTTCTGCAAAATAGAACTGAATTAGCATCTCTCTAGTAAAAATAATTAGTTCAAACATGACCTTTCTGGTATAAGTGGCTTAATCCAGATGGAGACTTTGAGTAGTCTCTTTTATTCATATAATTCCTGGTTATTCAACAAAGGGAGTTTTGTAAGTCTCTACCCAGTTACAGATAAAGGAGTTTACCCAGCTGAGTAAGTCTGCATATATTTCTGCCACCCAAAGTCAGATCGTGGTCAGTGCTCTACACAGAATTAAGAAAAACCCTTTGATATTGCATAAAGTCTTCTGAAAACTCTGTCTCCTACAACAGTTATTCTTCTTTTCTAGTCATATATCTCTGATGATATTCACTGATTTGTACACACAATTCATCACTGATAATGCTACAAGCTATTTATGTCTACCATGTATCTTTCTGTTGTCTTTTGGATGACTCTTGGTTTTGATTCCATTGAGACTGTGATATTTCACAAATTATAATCATATAGTAATGCTGACTTTACATAGCACTTGAAGGTCTCCAAGACCTTTCACATATGCTAACTCATTGAAGTTTTACAATGACCCTTGATATAGGCACTGCGATTACCATTTTTACACAAGGAAGCTGAGAAAAAATGTTCAGGCATTCCTCTATTGCTGGGCACATCATTTGTTTTCTACTTTTTGCTATTAAAAATTGAGATGTTATCAATACTTTGGCATATATAAGACCCTTCTTTCTAATCCCAACAGAGAGATTATTGGATGAGAAAGTATGAACAGTTTAACAGTTATCAAATTCAAATGTTCTTTTAATACATAGAATAAAAAAAATTTATATTTTCATTTTCAGTTTCATTACAATAAAAATTAAGTTTCAAATATAATATGTGATGGCTTACTTTTTCCCTTCTTCTGTTTATTGATATTCTCATGATGACCTTTCTTTGGATAGTAATAATAATAATTGTAATTTTTTTTCACTTGCTTAGGATCTTCCCTTCTTTCAGGTATTTTGAGAACCGATCTTACAATGATTTCAATGCATTTTTTCTAGAATTAACCTCCTATATGTACCTTTGATTTGGTCTGATCTGTCTTCCTGTTCTTTAATTCTTATGATATTTCTACTGCCTCACTCAGAACATCAGTTACTGTAAAATAGGAGTTTAAATATAATGTTCTATTATTGAAACAGAATAGTTTATATAAAGCTCTTAATGGATCTTTACCAATTTTTATTTTCATTGATCTTTCTTCAGTTTCATCCTTAAAAAAATTTTTTTTTTAGGTTTTTGCAAGGCAAATGAGGTTAAGTGGCTTGCCCAAGACCACACAGCTAGGTAATTATTAAGTGTCTGAGGCCGGATTTGAACCCAGGTACTCCTGACTCCACCTAGCCACCCCATCCTTAAAAATTCTTAGGAAGAATTCACTCAACTGGGTCTTTTTTTTTGCAAGGCAATGGAGTTAAGTGACTTGCCCAAGGTCACACAACTAGGTAATTGTTGAGTGTTTGAGGCTGGATTTGAATTCAGGTCTTCCTGACTCTAGGGCCAGTGCTCTATAAACTGGTCAACTGGGTCTTACACCAAGATTTTGATAAGTTAACTTTTCTCTCCCTGCTTTGTACTATTACTTGAGGTGACACTGCTTGTAATAATCTATTATCTGACTGCAATATTTCTTAAAAGAGTTTTTTTATTGCAAATCAGTATTGTCTTTGATCATCATATTTTTCTATTTAGGAAGGAAATTAACTGCTTGTAAGTTTAGATGAGTTCTAGGTACTTTTGAGCTCCTCATCCTGGTGATTACTTTTCATGAATAAGCATCATTTGTACAAAAGTGATATCCAAGTTAGCATTTGTCCTTTCCCATTTTCCACCATCAATATGTTGTTTAAACAAGAAAAGTTGGAATTTTTAATTGCAGATCATATCTTCTCATTGTTTTTCTTTTATTCTAGTGTAACAACAATTTTGATCTTTTCTCTAACAAATGGATGGTCTACCTATACTCAGATAACTGAACTGGAAAAGATTGGTAACCAATCATTTCATGTTTCAGGTAAAGTTTTTTTTTAAATAATGTTAATCATTGTTACCCATGTCTAATGCCTTCCAATTTTCTTCTTGAAGAATATATTTCTTATAGGTTTGAGTACATTTGTCCTGCTTATAAACCTTTTGCCTCTTGAATTCTTGATCCTGGGTTAAATTTTCCAACAAATTTTTCACTGTTTTTTTCTATGCTGATCTTTGCATTGAAGCACCAAACATGAAAGTTTATTTATTTTCAAGGTCTTATTTGAAAAGTTCTTAAAATTAGTCCCTCATGCTCTACAAGAGACTTGAGCCTGTAAACTGCAGTTGTCTTTGTGTCTCACTTATGCTAATCATAGCATTACAATAAAACATAACCAATTGTCCCAGGAGATTCATGATGAGGTGAATTCTAATTCCTTTATTTATCCCTCTGGGGAAAACTTATAAGTCTACGCTCTATTTAACTTAAACTTTCTATATTTTCATGTCTTCATAGTGATGAATAACAATATTGATATATATATATATATATATAAATATATGCACCAAATATACCACTATTTGATACAAATTTAAGACAAATTGGTCAAATTGGTCATTTGAGAGTCAAATTTGGAATGAATGAAAAAACATTAAATACTGTGTATATGTTAGACACTATGTGCCAAGGGCAGAAAATTAAAGAAAAAAATAGAAAGTGCCATAGTCTCTGCCATCAAGGAACTTGCACTATAACAGGGGAAGTTTAGGAATAGAGGGAAGTGGTTTCTAGGGAGGGGTGGTCAGAGAAATCAGAAGGATGGTGAGTGGAGTCATAGAGCTGCTGTTTGAGGATCCTTTCCTGAGACAGTAGAAAACAGGGTGAGGGGGAGGGCAGAGCATTGCATCACTGTCACAGTGTGAAGGTAGATCAAGTAAAAAATGTTGAAAGCTTACCAATCAGAAGTCTAGGTTCCCAGAACAGTAAGTAAAATTCCAGGTTAGACATGAAACTCAATCTAATCATAGTATGAAAATAGTTGGAAAATAGTAACATAGGGGTCTGGGCCTGGGTAGAGTATCAAGTTAAGTCTGTGCTTATAAATGATGAAAAACTAATTCTTAACATTCACCTCCCCCCTTTACCACTATTTTATTATAAATGGCCCAAAAGGCCATTTTATATTTTTCATTGTTTTTTGAGCATCCCTGACTAAAAATTCATCACCTAGTAGACTTTCCTACTAGCAATGAACCTCTCCATAGTTAGCCAGTCTAGTCCCAAGTCAAAGATTTAGAGCTGAAAGGGACTTGCGGATCATCTCGTCCAGTCGCCTTAGGCTCAACAAGGCTTAAAGGCCTTGCCCATGATTACACAGTAAGTATTAGAGGTGAAAATTGAAGCCTGATCTTTCTGACTTGCCAGGGCTACAGTCTTCACGAGTTTACAGTCTGTTGGTGGAGCTTCAAGAGCTCCGAATGATGGTTCAAAGGAAGTCTTTTGAGTTTGAGTGTTATATACACAAATGGAATGGTAAAAAGTTTGTTGTACAACCATCCCAAACTGAGAGGAACAGACGCTTTTGAATTTTTTTTTTATTAAAAGTGAAACTCTCACATTAACCATGACTGAGGACAGGAGCTCATGCTAAGGGAAGCAGGATGTTAGGTTTGGGGAAGAAGGTCAAAAGGTGAAGGGCATCCGGACACATTGATAAAGTGCTACTTGGCAGCTGTAGGGCTCAGCAAGCAAGTCCTACTGAAATGTGAAGACTTGTATGAACCTGGGCAAGGCCTTATTATAGTAAAGGTTTAGTCTAGGACAAACAACTGCCCATCCTCCAGCCCCCACCTCAGCTATTGTATGGCATCAGCAGGGAGAAGGCTGAGAAGGGCAGAGGAAACCCTGAGAAATGAACTGATTAAGCCTGAGGCCTGAACTATTCAGACTGGGTGTAAATGGCAGGGATTATTTTTCTGTTTATATCAGGGTTGCCAAATATTGGATTACACTCCTAACATCTCCCATTTGAAAAAAGAACAAAAGGCTCAAAACTCCCTTCAGTTCAGTTTAGCAACAAGGTAAAAAGACCAGTGTGAATTCTCATTACTTTCTCAAATTAGTTTGTCTTGCCCCTAAAGCAAAGGTTCTTTATTTTGCCCTAACTATAGAGTTTTACCCTAGGGAGTGTCATGGATTCTTTTGGTAGTCTGGAGAACCCTATAAACCAATAATGAAAATAAGCACAATTATTATTATAGCCAGCAGGTATATTGTGCTTTTAAATTTGCAGAACTCTTTATATAGATTCTCATTTGATAGTGAATGTTTTTAAGTGCATAAAATAAAATACACAGGATTATGTAGAATCAAACTATATTGAAAGACAATCATCAAAATATATTTTATAAGGTCATGAACACGAGATTTAGAACCCCTGGTCACCTAAGAAATAGCTTAAAATCCAAGAGCAACTTTTCTCAGGTTGGCATCTTCACCTCTCCACTTCCCTGAGGCTGACCTCCCTTCCTGAAGCAGTCTCTGGAGTGTCGGCCAGTGGGATCATTTGCTCAGCCCTTTTAGATTGGCAGACAAGAGATATGTGTGGTCTCTAGTGTGGTGGCTGTTTTACTGCATACAATTAAAATGGTAGTTTGGAGGAAATAGAGAATCCAGAGTATGGGGAGGTGGATTAGGAGTGGTGAATGACAGTTGTGGAGTTGTGAAGGGGACAGGATAATGGGAGCCCAGCTCCTAATAGCTGGAGCTCTAGAGGGGACGACATAATGGAGAAGAACTGGCATGGTGGGAAGGGAAGGGGAGCAGTCCATATCACACTGTGCAACCTAACTAGGGGGCTTGTCCTTTGTTCTTGAAGACCATGACATCAGGGAGGTGATGCCATGACAAGCAAGGGAACTGGATGTGAGTGAAGGGGGATGTGCTAAGTCCCTAGCCTCACTTTCTCCTCTGGAACCATCTGGGTCCCATGGACAGATATGGATTAGGAAGACTGGAGATGGCCCTGGATGCCAGGCAATCAGGGTTAAGTGACTTGCCCAAGGTCACCCGGCTAATAAATGTCTTATACGATATTTGAACTCAGGTCCTTCTGACTTTAGGGTTAGTGCTCTACCCACTTCCCCTTCTAACTGTCCTAACTAGAGTTTTACCCTAGGGTGCCAAATTTTAGAGTACTAATGATAGTATTCTGGGGTCACTTCCTCTCTTCCAGGGGAGCTCCCCCATTTTGTGTCCTATCTTCAGTAACGGCAGCTCTATCTTGGGACATACTTCTTCCCCCAAGAAGTCCTATCCCTGCCTCTGCTCCAAATTTTCTGCACTTAAGGTGAGCATCCCTGATTCTGCCTGTTAACTGACTTCCTTTTACTTCAGAAACAAGAAATTCTAGTTAGTCCTTCTTCAAGAAATATGAAATGACAATTCCTCACTGACACTCCTCCATTCTTTTTGCTTAGGTATCTCATATTCGGTTGTTTGCAGTAGAGATGCCCGGGTCCCTGAGTGGCCACAGTGGATGGAATGCTGGGACTGGAGTCAGGAAGACTCATCGTCATCTGGGTGAGCTTGGGCAAGTCATTTAATAACCCTTTTTGTCTCAGTTTCCTCATTTGCAAGATTAACTGGAGAAGGAGATGGAAAATGACTCCAGCATCTTTGCCAAGAAAACCCAAATGGAGTCAAGAAATGGATGATGAATGAGCCACAAAAACAATGGCGCCTTAGAAATACAAGGGAATAGCTTGTGGCCCTGCATGGATGAAATGTCTAGTATGTGGAAAGGAGTGTGGATTATGGACAGAGGTCAGATTGTGAACATTTAAATCAGCTATAGTTTATATGATATTCCATAATCACCGAAGATTTCCAAATAGAGAGCAACATTGGGATTTACATAATCCTTTAAAATTTACAAAGCAGGGTGGCTAGGTGGCACAGTGGATAGAGCACCAGCCCTGGAGTCAGGAGTACCTGAGTTCAAATACGGCCTCAGACACTTAATTACCTAGCTGTGTGGCCTTGGGCAAGACATGTAACCCCATTGCCTTGCAAAAAACCTAAAAAAAATAAGTAAAATATACAGAGCTATGTGTGTATTAGTGTGTGTGTATAGAAATATAATATAGGCAGCTATGTGGTATAGTGGACAGGTCACTGGGTCTGAAGTCAGGGCCATCTGAAAATTGTTCATGGCTAGGAAAAGAAGGAGGGACTAGATTCTGAAGAGTTTTTTTATTATATTTTAAAATTTCCAGTCCCAAATTCTTTCCCCCCCACCATTATTCATATATCTAAAATATAGTTCCCCCCCACCATATATATATATAATATATATACACATATGAAATCCCTCCTTCCACCCATTTTATTTATATAGTATATACTTATATGAATATATAAATGCATACAAAACATATTTTCATTACTAGTCATGCTGAAAACAAAATATGAAGAGTTTAAAAGGCCAGATAGGGAAGCTTGGTGACTTGGTGTTAGGAGAGAGTGAGGGCAGACCTTCACAGGTCCGGCATACGTCCATTTTGTATCTACCTGACCCAGGCCTCGGCTGTGCATGAGTCAGATTGTTACAGGGGCGGCTAGGTGGTGCGGTGGATAAAGCACCAGCCTTGGAGTTAGGAGTACCTGGGTTCAAATCCAGCCTCAGACATTTAATAATTACCTAGCCGTGTGGCCTTGGGCAAGCCACTTAACCCCATTGCCTTGCAAAAACCTTAAAAAAAAAAAGATAGATTGTTACAGGGCCCCTCCCCCACCCCTTTATAAATCTCAGGCGGGTCAGCTCTGCGGAGCCCCCCAAACACGTACCTGCCACACGTGCGCTACATCCATGCACACAGGCCGGGTGGCAGCACACTGCCCCTCCTCCCCATCACATGCAGACACGCACACCTTACATAACACACGCTACACACTCATACACACTACACACACATGCTACACTCATACATACACAGACACTACACACATACACACACAACACACGCGCGCGGCATCAGGTTCAGGTCCACGTGCGGACCACAAGCCACACCCACCGGCGGCCCGCCTCCCCATCACACACACACACACACACACACACACACACACACACACACACACACACACACACACACACACACACACACACACACACACACACAGAGTCTCCACACACGCAGACTCCCGTCCACGTGCAGGCCCCAGGCCCCACCCCCGCCAGGAAGCGCCGATTTCCCGGTCATCCCCGGGGAAAGCTACCCTAGTAACACACCCGGAAGCGGATGGGCGGGCCCTCTGGAGCGCAGACGACGGACGTGGCCGCCGCCCAATGGAGAGCGCCGCGGGCAGCGCCGCGCCCAATGGGCGCCGTGCGGGGGCGGGCGCCGGCCGGACGCCCTGGTAACGGCCGCGGGGCCCCGGACTCGCAGCGCGCACGCCGCCCGCCCGCCGCCCCGCCGCCCCCTGCCCGCCGCCCCCTGCCCGGTGCCCCCTGCCCGGCGCCCCCTGCCCGCCGCCGACATGAAGATCGAGGAGGTGAAGAGCACCACGAAGACGCAGCGCATCGCCTCGCACAGCCACGTGAAGGGGCTGGGGCTGGACGAGGGCGGCCTGGCCAAGCAGGCGGCCTCCGGGCTGGTGGGGCAGGAGAACGCCCGCGAGGTGGGCCCCGGGGCGGGGGGCGGGCCCGGAGCCGCGGCGCCCCTCCCCCAGCTGGCCCCCCCAAACCCGGGGTCACGGGGGCGGGACTTCCCGGAGGGGGCAGATGCGGGGCGCCCGGGGTAACGGAGGCCCCTCCTGGCCTCCACACGTGGAAGAGAAAAGCACACAGTGCCTCTGAATGCGGGCGCAGGCCGGGGGGTGTCCGGCCTGTCAGGGTCTGCCCGATGCCCCTTTCTCCAGGGCCCATTCTCCCCGAAGTGTGGTGCCCCCTGGCAGTCTCATCACCGGGCGGTGATGACGCATTAACCCGCTGGCCCCGGGCATGTTCTGGAAGCCTTTTGCAGCTTGGTAGGACGGAGGAGTGAGGCACAGTGGGAGGAGAGCTAGATTTGGGACGGGGGGATCTGTTTGTCCCTTTGGGCCCCCCACTAGCAAATCCCCTCACTTGTCTGGGCCCTTCAGCGATGAGGTGAGCAGGTGATCACATCCCACCTCTGGTTCCATCAGCACGGCCTTAGTGTCTTAGTGTCCCATGGGGATGGAGCCCAGCGTGGCTTTGCATTCTCCAATATGGTGAATATTCATTATTGCCTTGTTGAAATGCAACCACTAGTTAAGATTGCTGCATGAGAGAAAGAGTGTACACATCTCCTTGAACAATGTTTTCATATTGATATCATTATTTCTTTTTCATTGGTGCTGTGTAGGCATGTGGTGTAATAGTAGAATTAATCAAAAGCAAGAAAATGGCTGGCAGAGCTGTTTTGTTGGCAGGACCTCCTGGAACTGGCAAGGTATCTTCTTTCCCATTTCTTTAACCTATCTATGATCCCAATGTCTAAACTAAACTGAACTTCTATCTTAGCTATGCTTTGTTTCTCTAAATTGGATGGGTTTCTTTTAAAGGACCAATGTGAAATAATATAGTTGGGTATCTTAACATTCAGATTCATCTGGCATGCTTCCAGAGAAGAGGGATTGTGGTCCTTGGAGGAGGCTTAATTTCTGAATCTTGTCTTCTGTGTCTTATTCCTTTTCCTTTGTGGAAAAAAATATTTTTGGGGCTTTTCCTTCTGAGAACTTGAAAAAAGTAACTTCTCATTTGAACGGTCCAAAATTAATTCAAGAAATTCAAATGAAAAACCTACAGGCTTGTCTCTGGGAGCTCCATGGGGCTTCCCATTAAGGACCTTAAAACTCAAGAAGAGAAGTAAAATGTGAGAAAGCAGAGCAGATTTTAAAACCAGCGCCTGATCGTCTAGCACTGACCATAACATGGAGTTCAGAAGAGGGTGAGATTGTCATAAGGGCACCAGACTTTGCTTATCTCAAAAACGGTAGAACGAAGCTTTTGGAGACTCCGTGGGAAGACTTAGCAGCCCTCAGTACCCCCACATAGATGGCTCCAAGGGGTTCCCATAACTGAGTTGATTGCAGTGAAGGAAATTGTTTGCCCCCATCATTGTTTCTGGTACAGTGCCTTGCCCTCAGTAGGGGCAGAAATTTGTTGAATGAGAATTTGACTTTATTCAAGCTCCTCTTGTCTTTAAATCAAGGAAATAATGAGAGAGAAATAAGATCATGTGGAAGACAACTCCCATATTTCAATCATTGCTTGGATTTGCCCAACTATGCACTTTTACCCCTCTCTTATGCATTTAGACTTTATATCCTCTTGTTCTGATTATTGCCCTTGCGTCCTCCATGCTCTTGTACTTTCTCTTGTTCCCTTCCACAGTGTCTGGATCTTACAGTGTCACTCCCCTAAAGACCTTTAGTGACTTCTTTTGTTTCCAGAGTAAAATACAAGAAATCCTCTGTTTGGCTTATACGAGTCCCTTCATTTTTTGCAAAGGAGAAAACAGACCCAGCTCTCACTTGGGTATCTCAGTTTATTCCTATTACATCTCTGTTCCTCCAGTCTGTTCTATGGCTCTTACCTGTCTGGTCCTTTGCACCTGGGCTCCCTCAGGTCTAGAATGTACCTTTCCCATACCTCCAATTTCTCTCTCTCTCTCTTTTTTTTGCAAGGCAATGGCTTTGCCCAAGGTCACACAGCTAGGTAATTATTAAGTGTATAAAGTCGAATTTGAACTCAGGTCCTCTTGATTCTCCAGCACTGTCCCACCTAGCTGTCCCAACCTCTATCTTTTCAAATCTTTAACTTCTTTCCATGGATAGCTGGGTGGCCAACTCCTACTTCAAGCCTTGCCTGATTCTTTCTTGATCCTGAAATAACTTTATATCACTCTATTTTGCATTTGTATACAAGTATCACCCTGGGAAGATTGTAACCATCTTAGGGCAAGTTTAATAATATTTGTAAAAATTGAATCAAATGTTCATTTAAAATTTTTCTGAGGTCATACTTGGCACCCCCAAACCCCAACCCTACCCATAACTTGGTAAGGTACAATCATATCTTTTTTAAAGTAATTTTATTTTATTTTTTTGAGGAAATTTATTTATTTTGAATTTTACAATTTTTTCCCCTAATCTCGCTTCCCCCCCCCCCCCCCACAGAAGGCAGTCTGGTGGTCTTTACATACAATCATAACTTTAAAATAATAAGCCATTTTGATATACTCATTGCTGACCAAGCATTTTCAGATTTTTTTTTCCAAATGATTTCTAAAACATGCAGGGGTTTTTTCTTGTATTTGAAAAAGAAATTTATTTATAAAAAGCATATAGTAATGATGTTTTCTATAGCATTTAGACCATGATCCTGTCTGTCTGTATCAAATCCTTTCCCCTTTTTCCCCTTCCCATTTTCTCCTAAAACTATTTCATCATAGGGGGGCAGTTAGGTGGCGCAGTGGATAGAGCACTGGCCTTGGAGTCAGGAGGACCTGAGTTCAAATTTGACTTCAGACACTTAATAATTGCCTAGCTGTGTGGCCTTGGGCAAGCCACTTAACCCCATTGCCTTGCAGCAAAAAAAAAAAAAAAATCTAAAAACAAAACTATTTCATCATTTTTTTTTCCATTTGTAGACAGCCCTAGCCCTGGCTATTGCTCAAGAGTTGGGTAGTAAAGTCCCCTTCTGTCCTATGGTGGGAAGTGAAGTCTACTCTACAGAAATTAAGAAGACAGAAGTTCTGATGGAAAACTTCAGAAGGGCTATTGGTGAGTATCAAAATGGAATTATGAAATTGTTCATTTCATCAGTGGAGGGATACCTAATCGGTAGAATTCAACTTTTCAAATTTGGATTTGAATTGTTATTATAGTTTTCTTATTTAGCTCTATAGTCATAGGCAGAGAACCTGGGTTTGAATCTTGTATGACTTTGTGTAAATCATGTGTCATTCTGCATCTGTTTTTCTCATTTGTAAAAATTGAAGGGGCCAGACTAGATGACATGTAAGCTCTGAAGCATGTTTGGTCTTTGCTTTTATTATTGATTGTAATTTTATTTTATTAAGTGTTCCAAAGAAATTACAGTAAAATGCTCACTATAGTTACAGGACAAATGTATTTTCCTTAATAGAATAAGCGAAAGCAGCTAGAGTTATTTGTTAAAGTAAGTTTTTATAGGGGCAGCTAGGGGCACAATGGATAGAGCACCAACCCTGAGGTTGGGAGGACCTGAGTTCAAATCTGGCCTCAGATGCTTAATAATTACCTAGCTATGTGACTGACATTGGGCATGTCACTTAACCCACTGCCTTGCAAAAAAAAAAATTTATAAAATGAATCACATTTTAGAGACAACTTTATATTTTAAATTTTTATTTTTTCAAGTAAGGATTTTTTAATTAAACTGTCACTATTCATGGTCAGTTTGCAGTCAGGGAATTTATTCCTTTGAAAACTGCTGGTTCATAATTTTTGGTAATATTTTTGGGAGACTGCTTGATAATTTTATAGCTCTATCCCATGTCAAGAATTAGTGTGTTCAAGTCTTTGTCAGGGTCTTAAAGTTGTTAGAGTATTTACTTTACTTTCTAGCCATTTTTTGACTTTAATGGCTGACTGTCATCTCTGGACCTTCCCAGGGGAACTCCATTTGTTTGCGCCCCATGCAAGAAAATGGATATCTTTTATCTTATGTCCTCTATCAGTTAGTCTATGAGCATTTATTAGGAAGGTGCCAGGCCTCTGCCACTCTAAGCAGCAAAGATACAAATACTGAAGGACCATCCTTGTCTCCCAGAAGATTGAATATGGATCAGTATTGGGGGCTGGGTCTAAGACTCAGTCCTGGAGATTGGGATTGGAACTCTAAGGTAATGGAGCTGGGGGGGTGGGGCAGACACATGGCAGCTCTACAAGTGGCAAGATGTCATTTGGGGCTTGGCTCTGTCCATTGATGGATGAAGCCTAATTTGGGGTTGGCTTGTCATGAAGGCTGAAGGGATGACTGTCTCCAGCCGCTCCTCTCTATACTTAGTCCCCAAATTCAAGGGAGGAATTTCTCAGGCCTTAAGGGCAGAAGGAGGGGTTGGGTTGGGAGGGTCACTATTTTTGGTGGGGCGAGTCAGATCTGGCAGGTGACTAGATGCCCCCACTGGCAGTGCCTTGGTACCCAGGGGTTCTAGTAGAGACTTATTGGGTTCATCAACTATGGAATCCATTGTGATAATTTTTGTAGAATATTTGTTCAGGATTCACCAGTTTACACTTTTATCACAAGAAAAGGATCTGAGAACATGTAATGTAGCCCCATTGTTTTTTATAATTGAGAAATCCAAGGTCCAGAAAAGCCAAACAACTTCCCCAAGGTGTCACAGCAATTGGTGGCATGAGGAAGCCCCAAGTGAAAGTCTCCTCATTTCCAAGTTCAGTGTCCTTCTCATTATGTAGCACATAGTTTGAATTGAAGTTTGAGTAGGAAAACTGGTCTACCCTTCCTTGGAACAAGATCAAGAACTTTTGTCGAGTAAGCTTTTAAGCTAAATGAAAACTGAAAAAGCAAAGTTGGTAACAACAACATGCTCGGTAGTGAGTAGCAATGGTCCTTGTTCTCTCTTTAAAAGAATTATGTTCTTATTTGATTTCCTCTCTACAAGAATAGATTTCCTTGTTTTTAGCCAGCCTTTTGGGAACCAGTCTTGTTCAGGGCTATGGCCAGCAAAGGGCCTAATTATGGTTATTACAGTGTAAATGGCTTTTATGAAAGTCTTTGTGAAAGATCTTCATTCAGGGTCAGAGCAGGTCAGGTGGAAAGACCACTAGCATCTCCCACAGATCTCTTTGAACCTGAGTATCTTTTTGGTCAAAGTTTGAATAACTGCTTAATAACGGATGATCTGCAATGCAAATGTTGATTCCTTTGAGCTGGGTTTATCTGTGTCATAAACCAATGATTGATCGAGTTAATTGTGATCACTGCTGCTTTAATTCTAACATCTGTGTACCCAACTATGCCTTGGATTTGATTTAATTTTATGTGCAAGTATAAAGTTTAAATTAAAAGTAGTACCTCACCAAATGTTGAAAATCTTCCTGTTTTTTAAAATGTGAACCTTGGCTGAGAGATGATTAAAGTCTTGTCAGAACTTGCTTTTTTATGCTGTTGGTTTTTCAAAAGATAACTTAATTGCCTTTAGTTCTGGAAACATTTATAATAAATTTCTCTGGTTTCCATTTTGTGACTTGCCATGGCTCTTTTCTTGGTCCGTGATTTTACAGCAAGGTGAGAAAAAAAGTCTTAATCCTGCTTCAGTGCAAAAGAGAAGCCCATTGAATGTCATCAAAGAGAGCCTTAGTCTTGGGCAGCCTTTGAATTCCTGCGAAGTGGGCAGGGGGAGGGGAGCACTGGGCCCCGAACCGCAAGAAAGAGCTCAGTCGGGGCTGTTTCCTTGATGTGATGAAGGTCCCTGTCAGGGATTTGGAAACTCGAACCCTCAGATGAAACCTGTGTCATCTGCGTTGTCATTCTCAGAGACAGCAACAATTTGCCTCCTTTGTGGCTACCGGCTGTCCACATTCCCTGCATGTCAGCGCAGCCACTTCTAAACAAATACAGCCAATAGTGAAAGATGGGAATTCTTCCCCTTTGGAGGAATTTCATGTCATATTCACCTAACACAAAATGTTGTTAAGCATTCCATCTGGAGGATTTATTTCTTTTTGATAGAAAATATTTCATTTTTTAAAACATATTCAAAGTCGCATTTAAAGTGCTATTCAAATTCCTTTTCATCTGGCTCTCCGTTATCCCTGTCTTTTGGAAAGTTTGCAGTTGGCTTAGCATTTGTGTAGGGGCACACATGAAACATTCTTGTCTTTTACTGTTATTTTAAATCCGTAATTTAATTTGAGTTGATGAAGACTCTGAGATTCAGTATTGAAAGGGACCTTAAAGGTCATCCAGCCTAACCCCCTTCATTTTTCAGATTAGGAAACTGAGATCCAGGGAAATTAAATGAAGTATTGGGATCCCACAACTTTTGAAGGGGCAGAACTGACCTTTACAGAAGGTTCAGTGCAATTGAGGGCAGTCAGGATGGTGATAGGTTAGTGATCAGGATGTTGAAACCATTCCTCTCCCACAACTGAGTGTGAAAGGGAACGGAGGAATAGAGATCCTTATGATGAGAAGCCGGGGTGGGGGTGGGGATCACAATTCAGGGGTCAGGCCTAGAGCCCAGGCCTTGGATTCTTGTTCTATTGCTCTGACCTGTATCCAGCTGCTGTTTTCTCTGCCTGAGCTTCCCCCCAGCTCCAGGCCAAAAAGGGAAGATTCCACATAACCAAAACTGCCCTCTCCACAGAAACCACTAATCTCCTTATTAACAAATCTAATGGTCTTCTTTTCTCCCTTTGTGGAGGGGAGGGCACCTGCCGAGCACCAGACACTGGGCTGATGCTTTATGGATACTTGCCCCAGGACTAGATGCTCTTGTTCTGCCCACTTCATAAGTGAGGTAGCTGATATCAGGAAGAGGTGTGCCACACATCTCATAAGTGTCTGGCGGCCCGGTGTGACATTGAGTTTTCCTGACTCGAGACCCTCAGTGTGTCACCTGCCCTGGGTTGTTGTGCCACTGTTCTCTGGGCTCATCTGAATTGTGCTCTCCCTATCACCTCTTGAGCTCTCAGCTGAATCTCCATTGGGAGATAGAGGGCTCAGCCCTGCACACCTAGGGAGTTATGTGGTAGACACTTCATACTGGGGGTCCTGGAACCATCTTCACCTCAGTTGAAGTGGGGCCAGAGCTAAACTTGTTGCCCTTGGTCCACTTGCCATACCTCCAAAGTCACCTTCATTCCAGGATTCCTGCCGGCCTTCTCTCCTCCGCCCATTTTCTGTTTTCTACTTTCACAACCCCTCTCTTCTCTGACCCTGTCTTTCTTACACTCCCTTCTCCAGGGTCTCATTTGTGCCAGCTTCCTGAGTGAGCCCCACCTCAAGCCTCTGGTCACTCTAGTCCAGTCTACATATTGCTTCTAAAATAGTTTTTTTATTAAAGATTTTATTTGAGTTTTACAATTTTTCTCCCAATCTTACTCCCCCACCCACAGAAAGCAATCTATCCGAATTGAGTGTGATGATAGAGAAATCATATCCGAGAAACAAAAAGTATAAGAGATAACAAGATCAGGGGCAGCTAGATGGCGTAATGAATAAAGCACCGGCCCTGGAGTCAGGAGTACCTGGGTTCAAATCCGGTCTCAGACACTTAATAATTACCTAGCTGTGTGGCCTTGGGCAAGCCACTTAAGGCCCTTTGCCTTGCAAAACCCTAAAAAAAAAGATAACAAGATCAGACAATAAGATATCTGTTTTTGTTTTCTAAATTAAAGGGAATAGTCCTTGAACTTTGTTCAAACTCCATGGCTCTTTATTTGGATACAGATGGTATTCTCCATTGCAACAAATTTGTCCCTGTTTGTTGCACCGATGGAATGAGCAAGTCCATCAAGGTTGAACATCACCCCCATGTTAATGTGTACGGTGTTTTTCTGGTTCTGCTCATCTCACTCAGCATCAGTTCATGCAAATCCCTCCAGGCTTCCCTGAATTCCCATCCTTCCTGGTTTCCAATAGAACAATAGTATTCCATGACATACATATACCACAGTTTGCTAAGCCATTCCCCAATTGAAGGACATTTACTTGATTTCCAATTCTTTGCCACCACAAACAGGGCTGCTATGAATATTTTTGTACAAGTGATGTTTTTGCCCTTTTTCATCATCTCTTCAGGGTATAGACCCAGTAGTGGTATTGCTGGATCAAAGGGTATACTCATTTTTGTTGCCCTTTGGGTGTAGTTCCAAATTTCTCTCCAGAAAGGTTGGATGAGTTCACAGCTCCACCAACAGTGTAATAGTGTCCCAGATTTCCCACAACCCTTCCAACAATGATCATTATCCTTTCTGGTCATATTGGCCAGTCTGAGAGGTGTGAGGTGGTGCCTTAGAGAAGCTTTAATTTGCATAAAATAATTTTTCTTAAATGCATATTTGGCTGTATGACTCCCATACTCAATTCTATGACTCCCTGAGTCTAGGATAAAACAAGCTCTTTTTCTTAACTTTTAAATCCATGTACAACCTGGTACTCGTCTGTCTTTCCAACTGCCCTCCATGGCCTCTCTGACCTCCACCACAAGAGTTTGGCTTTTCCTAAAGCGGAACTCAGTACCATTTTCTGCAGGACAGATGCTCTGGTTTCCTCCAGCCCCTAGTTCTCTTACTCTAGGACCTTGTATTAAGTACTTTGGATATATTTGTACTTATTCATTTTGTATTTCTTCCATCTGTCTCTTTAGACTTGTTTTCACCCCATTAGAATGTAAGCTCCTTCAAGTAGGGCTTGCTTCTTTGCATTGGGTATGTATCCCCCAGTGTTTGGTGTGTGGCAGAAGTTTAATAAATACTTGTTGTCGATTCACTGATTGAGAAGAGTAAGGGCAGCATAGTGATGGGTTCTTGCAGGGGATGGAGGAGAGAAAGGGTCCCTTGGCAGAATTATGAATGAGGGGAGAGGAGCCCAAGAGGGCAGTAGAAAGAAAGGAAGGCTGGGCCTGGGTCTCGATTTATTTCTTCATCTAGATTCCATCAGATTTCCCATAAATTTAGAAGCTGTGGCATTATTTAAGGTCGTGTTTTTAGATGATATGGACTTAGAATGTTTCCCTCTTCACCTTCAAATTTTTAATGTTCATACCAGGTGCTCTGACTTAGAATTGCATTGTGTGGGTATTTCTAGACCCTCTAAAAATAGATTTAATACAGTAGCTGTTAAGTTATCTTTGGCCCAGCGCCTGTTGTTGAAAACCTGTATTTATTCCCAAGACTTAAGGCATCACTGGATACAGGCATCTTTTCAGGACTCCCCTCATTTGTCTCCTGTTTAAGAGAGCTTTCTGTCCCTCCCACCTGTCACTTTTGTTATAATAACTGTATTCTTAAGTCCCAGGCCAGCAGGGGGAGACATTTCTGAATTGCTTTATCCAAAGGAAAAAATGGGTTTGACCCAGAAAATACTTTGAATTTTTTTTTAATGTAGATGATGAGATTTAGTTCTGGAGTACAGCACTTCCATATTGGAATGGCTGATTGTGGATGAAGTGTGTGTCCCTAGCTGACTCTGTTACATGGAAGAGGCAGTGATATGGACTGGCTTGGGTTGTGTGACAGCCCACATGGTCATCTCTTGACTCTTAGCAACTCTTCTAAAAATGCCAGAGAAAAGATATGTTATGTAGGTTGGATAGTGTTGTGTCCCTTAGTCCCCACTTGGAGAGCCCTTACCAACAAAGATTTCTATCTTTTTGTGTGGCTTTCTGATCAAGATGTGTCCAAGTTACATGCTTAGTCTTTTAAGTAATTTTCTGCCTCAAACCATTTTCTTTTCATGCTTTCTAAAAGAGAAGGAAGGAACCAACTTTAAAACTGACCTAGAGAGCCACAGTTGTTGACCTCCCTTTGTTTGCTTGGAAAAACTTTTTTTATACCTCAAAGTAAATTTGTAGAGATACTATTGGATTACTGTGAGAGTTAGGCAGCTATAAGTAAACTAGGGATGATTTAAGAACTATCAAAGGTTTATATCTCCCATAAGGTAGGCAGACCTTATTTTTTTAGTTATCATTGTGGCTCAGAACTGGAAATAGAGGGGTGGGTATGGTGGGCTTTTTGTCGTTTTTTCTATTTTCTTTATTGAGATTCTGAAAAATGTAACTTTCAGTTTTTATGAAGAACAGCTCCAAAATAGGGAGTTGGAAAAATAGAAGTAATTCTTCCATGTTAAGGAGCTCTGCTTTTGTCAGTCTGGGAACATCTCTTGCTTTGTCCTAGAGACTTGCCTCAAGACTCAGAGGGTTAAATGCCTTGCTCATGATCTCAGAGCTACTCAGTAAGCAGCCGAAGCTAAATTAGAACCCAGGCCTTCCTAGGTGAAGAAATGTGTAGCTTCAGGTCTCAGATCCTGCCATCTAGATGTTACCTTGCTCAGGACTCTTTAATGGTTAGAAGAAGTGGGGGTGGGGAAACTGAGGACAGGGTGAAGCGTCTCACTGGGCCCTGCCTCTCTTCTCTTCCAGGTCTGAGGATAAAGGAGACCAAGGAAGTGTACGAAGGTGAAGTCACAGAATTAACTCCATGTGAGACTGAAAACCCAATGGGGGGATACGGCAAGACCATCAGCCATGTCATCATAGGACTTAAGACAGCAAAAGGAACCAAGCAGTTGAAGGTGTGTACATCTTGTACAGTTCTGTTCTCTAGTGCCACATAGGCTTTTGTGGGATCCTTAATGTTTATTGTATTCATTTCAGAGGTGTAAAATATTGGAGCTAGAAGGACCAGAAGGACTGTGTGACCCTCTATTGAGTGTTGAGGAAATGTTTGACTGGGTCTTAGAGCCAGGGAATGTTGGAGCTGGAACCAGAGTCTGGACTCTGCCTGGCCAGGGTTTTGTTTTTTTTTAATACACTTCACTGATTGAGAACCTAGTGTGATTTCTGTTTCTGTCTGTGTTCTTTTAAGCAGGTAAGGTACCTTTGTGAAGGAACAGAAAGGACAGGTATCCAGCCACAGCTGGAGGTCCTAAGGAAGAAGTGGGGGGAGGCAGGCAGCCGTGAAAGTCCTCCTAGGAAGAGGAGACCATGGCACAACTTTTCCTTGTCAAGCCCTTGTGCCAACTCTGTGACCTTGAACTTGTCTCACTTGCATGCTTTGCCACTGAGTTTCTTCATCTACAAAATTAAGAGGTTGAGCTTGAATTGCTTTTAAACACTGACCTTTCGTGATTCTGAGATGTCTTGGGTACTAGTTTGTAGAGATCACCAATAGGTCATTGGGAAATGATCATTTTTCTTTCTCTTAAACCATTCCCAATTGAAGCCTTCTCATATCTTTTTATAGCAGAGTCTTCCATTTCTTTAGTATTACCATAACTTTAATTTGGGAATTAAACAGTAAAAAAATATACAAAAATTGAAAAAATTTGCATTCCATATTAAAACCTAAATGAAATGATGTATACAGCTAAGATTTTAGTTGTACTTTGTCCCTGGGAGAAGAACCAAAATTGTCCTTCATTTTTCCATGTCAGATTGATGCACTCACTTAGTAGTTATGCTGTCATAGCTTCCATGCTTATGTGGTACATTTGCATAATTCATGCAGTCCTGCCTCCCCTGCAGTCAGCACAGTAGACCTCATCTCATTGAACAGTGAAGAGGAGTCGTCATTCTTCCTGGCTCTGGGACTTGGCAGCTGATAGGCTTCTCACATCCCCCATACACAACTTAGCAAAGAGAAACCTTTCTTGAAGTTTAATAGTCAATCAACAAGCGCTTATTGAACAGCAACTTTGAGGCAGGCAGTAGGGTAGGTACCAGGAGGAGGGGAGGGTTCAAAGACAAAAACAGAAGCATCCCTGCTCTTACATAGCTTGTGTTCTGTTGCAGGAGATGGCCAGAAAGTAGAGGAGCAGAGGCAGGAGACCTAACAGAGAGGGAGGGCTTTCACAATTGGGTGTATTGGGAAAAGCTTCATGTCCAAGGCAGTGCTTCAACTGAATCTTAAAGGAAATATGGGCTTCTTGAAAATGGTGGTGAGGAGACAGGGTGTGCTAGATGTGAGGACAGCAAACTCATTTGCTTGGGCTGGAGAATGGAGGAGGATTAGTCATGAAGAATGCAGTTGGAAAGACCTCAGACAAATGTTCCATTTTTAGTCTGTTTTAAATTAATTTTCTGAAGATTTGCTCTGCAGTCTCTGACATTTGGCCCTAGTATTGAGACATTAAGATGTTACAGAAATCTTCTGCTGGAACATCAAGAAATTCACTTAATTGGGGGCATTAGCAGCTATATGATTTAGCCTCTCTTTGTCTGAAGGCCCACCAAGAAGGAGAAACCTCCCACCTCCCGAGGTGGAGCATGGACCAGTGTGCAGACAGCAGACTTAAACTTGTCTGCCTTCAGCATCTGGGCTCTGATCCCTTGGGCATGTTCCAAGCCCTTCCAATCCTTTTGTGTCCTTAGACTGCCTGGTCCCTCTTTATTCTTGACTGCCTTCCTCCTGATCAGAGCTGTTTAATTCCTTGGGCAGTCCAGGTGAGTCTGGGCACTGCTTTCAGAATCATGTTTCTAAGTGAAGAAAGAGCTAGTTTGGTTCAAAGTTAGTGAATATAAAGACATCATATTTTTCCCCCATCTGAGTTCATATTCCCTCTGAAATCTGTCCCTCAAGCCCAGATTTTTTTCTGATGCAGTTCTTCAGATGTGCTCTGATCTGGGGAAAGTGTGGAAGGATTGTCACTGACTCCTAAGGGCTTTTTTCCTCTCTTAAAAGGTAGTCTAGGATCTTATTAACTTTTTTGATTGCAGCATCACATTTCTGACTCAGATTAAGCTTGCTGTCTGTCAACTAAAGACTCCCAGATCTTTTTCTGATTAAACTACTGGTTAATCCTACTTCTCCATCAAATATTTGAAGTTGATTCTTTGAATCCAAGTGTAAGACTTTACATTTATTAATAATAAGCCTGAAGAGGTTGGAAGGTTTCCCTCTCTTCAGGTTATTTTTAACTTTCAGAAAATAATTAAGGAAGGGGCAGCTAGATAGCGTAGTGGATAGAGCACCAATCCTGGAGTCAGGAGGACCCGAGTCCAAATCCGACCTCAGACACTTACTAAGTACCTAGCTGTGTGACCTTGGGCAAGTCACTTAACCCCATTGCCTTGCAAAAGAACCTGAAAAATAATAATAAATAATTAAGGAGAAAAGTGTATATACTATAATATTATGGAATGAGCACTGGGAAATCGGGCTACTAGCTTAAACTGCCACTTTTTCCCCTTGTGACTTTGGAGCAAGTCATTCTTTTCTCTTCAGCCTCAGTTTACTTCTTTGTTCAGTGAAGAGATGACTTAATACTCTTTAATATTCCTTCAGGCCCTCATAGTCTGGAATTTTTGGTGTGTCACTTTTAGTCACAAGTAGTTTGTCCTTGTTGAGCAAGATCTGAAAGGTACTTTATTTTATTTTTATTTTTATTTTTTTGCAAGGCAATGGGGTCAAGTGGCTTGCCCAAGGCCACACAGCTAGGTAATTATTCAGTGTCTGAGGCCGGATTTGAACTCGGGTACCCCTGACTCCAGGACCGGTGCTCTATTCACTGTGCCACTTAGCCGCTCCAGAAAGGTATTTTAATCTTCTAAAGAAAGTCTGTCCTTAAGCAACCTTCACTGACCCTCAAAATGGCCAGATAGAAAAGAGTGGAGAAGTTGGAAGGAATGATTGGACTCTGAGATGACCATGAGTATGTGTATACGTGCCCAGTGACCAGCATGGCTAAGCTGCCTGGCCAGAGAGAATTTGCTCAGGCTTTTTCATCAGTCCAGTTTTAGATCGTATGACAGGTGGCCTTTACGGCACACCCTTTCAAAGAGAGCTAACTTCTGAACAGGTCCCAGGCCAAGCTATGATTTTCTGCCAACTTTTAAGTCATCCTCTCAATAATTTTAAGTTTTCTCAAATCCAAAGAAAGATGTTATTTTGCTCTCATGAGACATCTGGCTCCAGCTCTTTACTCAGAGCTCTCCAAAGATTCTTCTCTTCTAAAAAAAATCTTGGGTGGTTAGGTGGCGCAGGGGATAGAGCACCTGCCCTGGAGTCAGGGGTACCCGAGTTCAAATCCGGCCTCAGACACTTAACAATTAACCTAGCTGTGTGGCCTTGGGCAAGCCACTTAACCCCAATGCCTTGCAAAAACCTAAAAAAAAAATCTTGAGCATTGAATTTCTAGTGCTTTTAATCTTTTAATGCTACTATTCTGGTTCTTGAATTTAGCTGGACCCCAGCATCTTTGAAAGTTTGCAGAAAGAGCGAGTGGAGGCTGGAGACGTGATATACATAGAAGCAAACAGTGGTGCAGTGAAGGTAACCGTTGGAGAAGGTCCTGGTTGGGAGGGTGGTGGCACGCCAGCATCCCTTTTCCCTTTAACAAAATTGGTTCATATGTTTGTCATAGGTGGCTAAGGAGCAGGGGTTATTTTTTTCCTCCCTGCTCTTGTTTTTGAATCAGGACAGGATGGTGGAAATGATACCAGATGTAGAGTCAGGAGCCAGGTTCAACTTCTAACTCTCTAAGTCACTGAGTGTCCAGACCTCAGTTTACTCTCTGTTTGTAAAGTGAAGAGGTTGACTAGTAGGATCTTTGAGGCTGCTTCCCTTCTCACCAGAAATGCCTACAGGACTGGGATCCAGGGGGGTGAGAAGACAGACTGACTCCCCCGATGGCACCTCCAGAGGGAATAAAAGTTACTTTCCTTTTCTGTAGCCCTTTGACCTTAGCAGGATCAAAACATTTCTTTAAAAATAAATAAATAAGATGTAAAACAGGTTTAGAGAATTGAGGTTGGGAAACCAAAACAACTTTAGTCATTCTAGAATTGAAATGTGCAGTGCATTTAATCTTCTTTTTATCTCTTTGGTATTTTCTTCCCAAGATATATGCATGGGGAAGGGAAGACTGCATTAGTTGGCATTCTTTTCCTATCTGATTTTAAATGTACTGTACAGTGTTACTTGCTCTTTAATGGATGAGCATAATACTTCGTATCATACAATAAATCATCCACCTACAAAAGAGTCTGAACAGTTCCCTCAGTCTCCAGTTAATCTGTTGGATTTGTCCTTTATCAGGAATTGCATACAGTTAAAAGAAAAGGAGGGGAAAAGATTCTAAGTAGGGAAAATATCAGGTGTTTTTCAACAGGGTTTTTGAGCCTGGTGATCAGTAGATAGGGGGCTTCTCTTGCCAACAGGGGAGCGGGGCGTAGTCTGGGTTGTTAGGACTGTAATTGTGAACTGAGGCCTTTATCTCTGGCAGCTGTGTGTCATTCAGGGACTTGGCAGGGAAGCTCACTTGATCCTTCTCTCCTCTATCTCCCTTTTCTACAGAGGCAAGGCAGGTGTGATACCTATGCTACTGAATTTGACCTTGAAGCAGAAGAATATGTTCCCTTGCCAAAGGGCGATGTGCACAAAAAAAAGGAAATTATTCAGGATGTGACCCTTCATGACTTGGATGTGGCCAATGCTAGGCCCCAGGTACTGACCCATAACTTTAGCAAGTCATCAGAGTCTGGAAATGGATTGTCATCTGATCTTAGCTACTTGGAAGAGAGAAGACCTTTTCGGTCAGGAGTGTGCTCAGCAATTAGTATTGACAGGAGTCGGAGGAATACCTTTGTTCTTATTCAAATACTATAGTAATAAAAGTTTTACCAGCTAGAAGAGTGATGCATTTCCAAACTAGCTGGTGTCTTTTCTGTACCTGCTCTAGATGTACTATTGTCTCTGTGGAAGTCTTGTGATTCTTTACAATGCTGCTCCGTATCAATAGTATTTCTATGCAGATTCTGTATATACTGTAATTCATGTCTCCTGAAGGTGCACTATATCATGCTAGTAGATGGAATTAATGGTTCAGATAGGAGTTGAACTTAGTGATTTCTAAGGTTCCTTTTCAATTCCAAAATTCTTTACCTTGGTGAATACTGCTTGAGATTATGTCTGTATTAAGTTATTTAACTTGAAATTTGATTTAGCATGTTATCTCTAAGCCTTTGAGTCTAAACCTAAGTAATATCTAATGATTGTGAGAGAACAATGTCCAGTCCTCTCTCCTTTGAAGCTTCATGAGAAAACTTTAATTTGGAGAGATTTAGGTGATTTGCCCCAGATCATACAGCTTGTAGGGTGGTGCTCTGTGGGATCCCTGTGTGGGTTAAAAATGAATTTACTGTAGTGGAACCAGGACCTCCCATTCCTCTGTCAGATAAGGCCTCTGCTAGCTCTTGGTGCATTTCTATCCTTTGATATATACCTACCACAGATTTGGGCACCCCCTGCAAAATCCCTTTCTCCTTCAGAGTGGATTGTGCTGCCTTTTCCTCTGTCATGAATAGGAATGCATCTGGCAGGAGAGTGGAGGGATGGATTTTGTGGTTATTAAATGTGCTGCTCTACTTAGACCTGGGGAACAGTGATCATGTTAGAGAAGGGAGAAGAAGCTTCCCGGCTTGGAGAGGCAGTGGGCCTGAAAAGACAGGCCATTCTGGGGCAGCCAATGCTGGAGAGCACAGAGCCCAGGTTGGGAAACTGAGATGGCTGACTGCTCATTACTGTCTGCCTTTGTCATCCTGTGTAGGGTGGGCAAGACATCCTTTCCATGATGGGTCAGTTAATGAAGCCAAAGAAGACTGAAATCACAGGTACTTAACTTACTTTTTATTCCATTTTGAATGTCATAATGTTCTTGAATGTTTTTAAAAGGTGACTGTAAGAACTAAAGTTCCATAGCATCCCAAAATTTTTAGTGTTCCCTAAAATCCTGTAATTAGTTGGGGCTTTAACTTTGACTGTCCAGGGTTTGGTTTTGTGTAGAAAACCATGAACTCCCTCTGCCTGACAAACACAAGGCAGTGGGGAGTGAGTTATCCTTGGACAAGGAAGACCTGGGGTCAAGTTTTGCTTTTCACATACTCATTGTGTGACTGTGGGTAGTAAATCATTTAACTCTCAGTGCCCAAGTATGAATTACAGATGATTCATTTGTCTGCATTGGTGAGAGTGTGACTTCTAGGAATTCTATACATTAATGAAATCACAAGTCTAACTCTCCATCCCCAAAATACCCCATTAGCAACTTACAGTTGAATAGTAATGAGCATAGAGCTTCCTAAATTTACCAAATGCTTTCTCCTTCGTTATCTTGTTTGACTTTAATAGAAACCATGTGAGGGAGCTGGCTGTAGTATTATCCCCAATCTACAAATGAGGAAAACTGAGTCTCAGAGAAATAAAATTACTTTCTCCATGGTCACACACATTCTGCCATTCGTGTCAGGATCAAGACTCAGAGCCATGTCTTCTGATTTCCTCACCCAGCTCTTGTCCCACCAAACTGCCTTCTCTGTACTCCTTTGAGTTTTTTTTTCTATTTACCTTTGACTGGGGTTTAGTTAATATCTTGACAAATGAAAATGTCACATATTGTTGTTTTCTTAAATATTTGCATTTGCTTTTTATTTTAAATTAATTTTGCCAGGGAAGGAGTGAGTAGAGGAGGTAAATTGGGGAGAATCTGAGACCTGTCTATCAGAATATCATAGAAGCTCTAGGCCTACTGTCCTGTCTGTTTGACCCTCTGGGCAGTTTTCTTTATCTTCATCTGTTTTACTGCACAGTGATGCGTCATTGGCATGCTCTGATATGGTGGAATAGTTCTTGTTGATACCAGCTGATTGGAAAATAAAACTGTATTAAGACTTGTGACCTTAGGTAGGTCGCTTAGCTTTTCTGAGTCTTCATCCAAGTTCTGAAAGCTGGACCTTCCTATAAGATGATGGATAGTAAATCTACTGTATCTTATTTTCAAGTTTAGGGCCTAACATTGAAAGCTGTTTGAATTGGGCCAAGTTTGGACATAGCATGGATTTCTCTAGTTCTGTATTGAATGCAATCCATTTCTGCCTCTTCTGCTCACTCCCTGTGGGACTGGGCCGGGGGGGGGGGGGGCAGCTGTTGAACCCCTGCACCCTCGGCTGCTTCAGCTGTAAACTGCACAGCAGATCAGCTTCCCAGGCCTCCTCTGAGCTCCAGACACAGGAGGAGACATGGGCTTTCTTCTCTCTCCTAGACAAGCTTCGAGGGGAGATCAACAAGGTAGTCAACAAGTACATTGACCAAGGTGTAGCGGAGCTGGTTCCTGGCGTGCTTTTTGTAGATGAGGTGCACATGTTGGACATTGAGTGCTTCACTTACCTGCACCGGGCCTTGGAGTCTTCCATTGCCCCCATCGTCATCTTTGCTTCCAACCGGGGCAACTGTGTCATCAGGTATGGTTCCTTTCCCAGGCTGGAGAATGGAAACCCTTAGGTAGGAGGGACATGTGGTCTTCTGACCTGAGGGCTATAACCATAGCAGACATGCTGGGACCTCTTCCCTTTAGAATCTTCTCTCCCTTCTCCCTCCCTTCTCCCTCCCTCCTCCACAAAAAAAAAAAAAAAAAAAAAAATAGCCTCTTTGCTTTACAGTTAGCTTATTTTGGGCCCAAAATGGGATTCCCCAGCTCAGTTCCTCCACTTTGTTCACCAGACTTGGCTCCAGATAACTCTTGGCTTTATCCAAAAACCAAACGCCCTCATGAGGGATGAAATGAGATTCAAAGGATGTATTGGCTCTGAAGACAGTTCCTAATACTCTGAGAATTGGCAGCATCTTTGAAGTTAGTGGGTAGCCTCCTGAGAGGGTTAATTTTTTGAAGGAGAAAATATACATTTGAAGATATAAGGTCTGATGTTCCATGGTCCTTTATAGTCACATGGCAGATCCTTGTAGTGCTTGTCATGACAGGACCAGACTCACTACAGGTGTCAAATTGGAGTGTTTCCTTATAACCAGCTCATTGTGGAAAGACAGCAGCCTTTCCTGGCTCTGGGAAGAAAGGTAGCTTCTTGCCAGCTTGTGAGAGTCCTGGGCAGAAAACAGGCCTGCCAGCCTTGCAGCATTTGGAACCCTGGGAGATTATCCTGGTAGCTTAATGACTGTGCTCACTCACTCTCCCTCTCTTTCTCTCTCCTCCTTTCCTTTCTCTTGCTCCTCTCTTTCTCCTTTTCTCTCTCTTTATCCTTCTTTTTCTCTCTTCCTCTCTCTTTCTCCACACATACTCACAAACACACAGTGTCTATTATGGGTAATGCAGTACTACTGTCCAGTTTGTATTTCCGTTTTCACAGGCTGAATCGAGAGTGCCATCTACTGGAGATTATGATGGATGAAGTTTCAAAAGCATGCACTGTTTTATTTAGAATATCCTTCAGACCTTGCTGATTCAAAGTACTATATATAGTTGTCTGGCCATGATTACTTGAAATGGAGTGTCTTTATTAGGAGTGGTCATATCCTACCTGAGAAAAGTCTTGGGCTTTTGATGCCCCACAGTATGCAGAACACTGGTGTCAACCCTTGAAGGATTTGTGTTGAGGAATATTGAGTCGAGACTGTGCTGTAGCTCTTGGGCTGCATGAATCATATTATATTAGTTCTTTTTTGTTTGTTTTGGTTTTTGTAAGGCACTGGGGTTAAGTGACTTGCCCAAGGCCACACAGCTAGGTAATTATTAAGTGTCTGAGACCGGATTTGAACCAAGGTACTCCTGACTCCAAGGCCGGTGCTTTATCCACTGCGCCACCTAGCCACACCGCTATGTTGGTTCTTGAAGAAATCTTCAAGATGTCTAGATTGAGCCCTTCCTTTTACAAGCAGCGAATTGAAGCTAGAGAAGTTACTGACCCATTCTGGTTCACATGGTGAATCAGTGAAAGAATCTGGAACTGATTCTGTTGGACCTTTGGAGATGCCAGGGGAAAAGCGACGGACTTGTTGCTGGAGAAAGTCATTAGCCAGTAGAGATGGACTTTTGACAATGTAGATAGATAGGGTTGGGGATCGTGAGAAGCACAGTGATTCCTTGTGTACCTTTCTCCGAAGAGTTCATTGCTGATCTTTCCCTGCAAGCTCTCAGAGGGTAGCAGATGGGCAATAGGGAAGCTGCCAAAGGAGAGTCAAACCCTGGTGGTATTCTTTCTCTTAGAAGTACTCCAATATTCCTCCTGTGTCATATCTGGAGAAGTTTTAGAGGCCTTTAGATCATTGTAACCATTCTCTTTTTTACAAATAGAGAAATAGTTCCAGAAAAGTGATGCATTTTAAACAGGGTCACAAGGTCCTTTCCTCTTTGAGTGGGGTGAGACTGGCCTCCAGCTAGAACCCTCTATCTTACTAGAGGATGGTTCAGATCTCTAGGAAGCTGGGTTCCCTTGTACGCACCTAGGCCTTGTCTCAGTCCTTATTGCTACTCACAGATGAGGACGTCTCCATATGACCGAGTCCTAACTAATTGTACATCAAGGGCAGACACCAGAACTGGGACATGCCCATGGGCAATGAGGTTCAGACTGGGGGGCATCTTCCAGCCCCCATTGGGAATCAGGTTCTGTTAGACATGTCAGCAGCCATAAAGAAACACCAGTGGTGTGATGAGAAGTCATGATGAGAAGCCAAGAGCTCCATGGCCAGTGTGTAGTGGGTGCAGCCGTCAAGCCTGCCCAGAGATGCAGGCATTGACCTCAAAGTCTAATCAGAGAATAAAGCAGGCTATTGAGGAAAGAACATTGGTGCCCGGGATACCTGGGTTCTAGTCAGTTTTCATCCTGCCCCCCTTGTAGTTTGTGTTATTTGGGACAAGTCATCTCCTCCCAGATGCCCTGCCAGCCCCACGAGTTTGTTTTTCAGATTCAGGAACTCTGCCCTATAAAGTGCTTTGTAAATATGGCATAAACCTGAACTGTCTAGAGCTATAATTTCCTTGTTTCTAAAATGAGCTGCTTTAAAGCTTAATGGTCTTTCAAGTTTCTTCTGCTTCTAATAGTGAGCATTTTCTGTGTCCTCCAAGGATCCTTTCAGCAATTTTTCCAGGTTTCTCAACAGAAAGTTGTGGGCTGCAGTTTGTCATAAAGGCTTTAGACGTGGGCCAGCAACTATTTCTCTAGGATGGTTTAAATTTCGCTTTGACCTATAAATCTGGGTAGGTGGGTAACTGGGCCTGGTGTTAGGAGGACTTGTTTTCATGAGTTCACATCTGGCTTCAGACACTTAGTAGCTGTGTGACCCTGGATAAATCACTTAATTCTGCCTCAGTCTCCTCATTTGTAAAATGAGCTGGAAAAGGGAACAGCAAAGCACTCCAGTATTTTTGCCAAGAAAACCCCATATGGGGTCACCAAGAGTCAGACACTACTGAAACAGCTGAACAACAACAACAGAAAGATGTCTAGATAATTTGAATAAATATACCAGTGATGTCTCCCTATTACGATTATTATTAGTATCATTTGGAGGGCTGCCATTTATTGCCCCTTATGTTATTGGAGGGAAAATTAACACAAACTTAAAATTCATCCTTCAGTTTGTGGTTGTCCTTCATGAATGACATTCTGTATTAGTGGACTGTATTGTTTTAATTGATGAATAACAGCTGACAACACCTAAGCGTAGAAGAAGAAACCATTTAGGGAATTATGAACCCACTATTTTTTTCCTGACTGGCATCAGAACAGTGAAATATTTTAGATCCTATATTCTCTAGTCGTGAGCAAAATTTATATATTTTTTTAGGCAAAATATTAGTCACCAACCTCTCTTGAATTGCTGTGAATTTCATGGATCAACGTGCCTTGGATTGGTCACCATGCTGGCCAACTGGCTGAATAGTTTTGGCACTTATATTTTTTTAGGCAAAATATTAGTCACCAACCTCTCTTGAATTGCTGTGAATTTTCATGAATTAAGGTGTCTTGGTTTGGCCACCCTGCTGACCAACTGGCTGGGTAGTTTTTGGCATTATTTCCTTCTCTGGACCTGAGTTTCTCCTCTCTGACATGGGAAACTTGGATAATAACCCACGATCCTCTGCGTTTCAGTCCTTGAACTTTTTGTCACTAGCATGTTACACATCAAACACATATATGCTTTTACGTCCTATGACAGCACTGAGAAAAGAGCCCATACCATTTGCATTTTTAGATTATGGTGTTTATTTCAAAGATGCTTATATTTTCCAAATTGACTCTTGTTGAGGGGTTACTTGTTGCTTGATTTCCCATGCCTTACGATGAGGCCTGACTGTTTTGTACTTGCTATCAAAGTTCTAGTTAAGTGTTTGACCTTTAGGCTTTAGACCGGGTTTTAGGGAAGAACACGATAGGGGATTGGTGGAGTCTGGTGAAAGGATAACTCAGCAGAAGAGTTGGGAGCCACCTCTGGAGCCTTAGGAGAGGTCTGTGCCACAGCCACACACACAGTGATGTCCATTGTGTGATATTATGGGAAGAGCCAGAAGCCTTGTGTTTGGTCTTCAGTGGCTACTAGACAGGAACCTCCACTCCCTGGGCCTTGGTCTCTTCATCCGATTTTTCCCCCTCTTTCTAACCACCCTGCGTTTATTTATTTTGTGCTTCTTCTTTCTGTATGCTGTCTCCCCCAGAAGATGTGGACTCCTAGGAGCAGTGGCTCATATTGTTCTGTCTTCAGGTCCTCCCACCCAGCACCCGCCTCATTCTTCTTAGTCAAATTAATCATAACAAGGGTTAGAGGGAGATGGGGGTTCTGTACCCACCTGGACCCCAGGGCCTGGTACAGAGTTAACTTATTAGCTGATAGTGGCTCAAAAACCTCAGCATCCCCAGTAGTCAGAGGGTCTCCTTGTCCCTGTGCAGGAATGGGACAGTCCCCTCACCTACACACAAAGAATAAGTCTTAGTAGTTTATCTCTTGATCTTGAAACAGTGTCTGTTTAGTGGGAACACCTTAGATTAGGTTTGCAACATCCAAACTTTTCTGAAGGGACTTGAATGCCATAATTATTAACTCTTGGTAAATGCCTTTTCCAGGGGTACTGAGGATGTGATCTCTCCTCATGGAATTCCCCTCGACCTTCTGGACCGAGTGATGATCATCCGCACCATGCTGTATACCCCACAAGAAATGAAACAGGTGATGTGCATTGAACTTGGGGTCCCAGAGCCCTTGGCCCTAGGGCTCATGAGGTGTGCCTTTGCAGGACAACTTTCCCCACCTCAGTTTCCTTCCCTATTAGTTGAGAAATGTAAAACTCATCTTTAAGGTTCCTTGTAGCTCTTAACCTCCCAGAAAGAGACAGCTTCAAATTTCACAGAGACCAACTAGAAATCTTCTCTTTTGGATCGGTCATGACTTAGGGCCTCTACGAACCACTCATGCAGTTTTGTAGGGCAGTAAACAGGTTAGTCCATTTGTCTCAGATGTTGCCCTCAGAGGTGTGGGCTTCACTGGGCAGAGCGGTGCAGCTTCCCAGGCTCCCCCTGAAACTACTACTGTCCAACCGATCTCGGAACCTCTCTGTCAGCAATACGGTGGTGTCTCTGTGGGTGTGCCTCAATGAAGAGACCTTCCCTGGCACCTCCTTGGCCCAGCTTTGGTCTAAGCCTTGAGCGTCCATTATGATTCTTCTTGTCAAAGATGACTCCTTGTTAGAGTCTCAGTGCTGTGGGATGACCCAGTCTGGGGGCGGGGTGGGGGTGGCAGAGGGCCTTGTAGACTGCTGTTAGTGATATATAGGAGATGGTGCAAAGGGAGGAGGGGACTTCTGGGAGAAAAGCCTCTCCTTGGGACTGTGGGGTTTGGGGAGTTTTTGCCCCAGAATCTAAGATACTTTGAAAGTGTGTTTTAATGTTGAAGCCTTGAAAGGTTTGATGAGTGTATTCAGTAACAAAGCATATGGTCTTCAAAGAGTTGTTTCCTGCCCTGCTCTGAAAACAGACTTGGGCCAGTGCGGCCCCACTGGTTTTCCACCTCTGCCTTAGGCTCCGTCCGGAGCTTGGGCATGCTCCTTGGTTCCATAGGGTGATTTAAAGATGACACAGCTGCTTGCACTTTGAATTGCTTTTCTGCCTTTGGTTAAAGTCATAACCTTAATGCTATTTTAACATGGGAGGTTTTTGTTATTAAATATAACTTGTGTACTCTACTATCAAGTTGGACACCCTCATAAACTATCCCTGTAGGTTATTAAATGATTAAAGATCTAATTTATGAACTGTCCATTTTGAACAGTTTAGAACAAGAGCTCTGGTGATTGCTATGACCTGCTTAGGAGAAGGCAGTGGCAGAGGGCACGCTAGGGACACTTCTGTAGCCGAACTGCAGCCTGAGCGCATTTCCCAGAAGGCAGGTGCAGAACATTGCCTTCATTAGGCTATGAATTAAATAAAGTCACTTCATCTTTAAAGAAAACCCTAATGGGACTTTTCTCCTTGGCAGAGAACCTGAAAGGATTTGAGTCCAGTTTTGACACATTGTAAAAGCATATTTGGAGCAGGAGCCAAAAAATTACAGCTTCCTTTCATTTAATTCCATTTAACCATAGACCTAAATTTGTATGTTCACATGCACCTCCACTTGAACACAAGAGCTCTCTAGCAACAGACCAGACCCATCACTTTATCATTTCTGACACAATGCCTGTGGAAAATTCCACTGTCAATTGATTGAACAAAAAGATAGTGATCTAATATCCAAATTCCATTCTCCAACTTCACTTCTGGCAGGATTGAGTCCCAGGTGTGTGAATCCTACAATGTGAGTGCTTCCTTCTGTTGTTGAGATGAATAGTTCATAACAGTCTCATCATTTGATAGTTTGAAATTGGGACTTGAGGTTGTGTCGAGGGCATCGTGTGAATATGAACTTGGTTTGTCAGGAGTAACTGTTTCTAAGCTTTCAGTTACACAAGATGGAATGTCCTTAGGGCTTTGGGTTTGTTTTTAAGTATGTTCCTTCCAGGCTGCCTTTTTTGCTTATCATTCTTTTCTTTCAGAAATTAATGAGCCCCCAAATCTCATCATATAATCCTTTATTGGGCTTCTTATGTAGGGCATCCCCCTCCATATGTCTGAGAATCCATATTCAGTTGATAATTGGATGGAGCAGTGTGATATAATAGGAAGAATCCCGACTAAGAACAGAAGACCTGGATCCAAAATCATACTTCTGCAGTTTACTGGTCGGGGTGTCTGGGTCAATTATTTGTCCTCTCTGAACCTGGGGTACTCAGATACACAATGAGAATGGAAGGACTTGGGGTGGGGGGCCTGCAACCTGTTTTTTGTAATATCCCTTTATGTTTTTAGATAACAGGCTGGGGAAGTAGTGTCATTGTCCCCTTAGACATATTCAGGAAGCTGAGGTTTAGACTGAGACTCTCAAAAGAGTATGGACAACTGAGAATGGAGCCCAGGTCTTAGTCCCAGGCCGGTGTTCCTTCCCCTCCAGAGATGATGCTTGTTGGATGAAGTGTGATCCACTCAGTCAGCCCCAAACACGTCCTTCACATCCTCTGGCAAAACTCTTTTTTTTCTTCTAGAACAACTTCAGAGCAGGGCCACCTTTCTGAGGTTCATTCTTTCCCAGTTTCCTTGCCTGTAGCCCTAGGTGCGTTTTTATGTCTTTAATTTAAACAAGGGCTTCTTGATATCTTGTTTACGAAGCTGCCAAAGTGAAAAATACCTGTATTATATGAGGCTGGAAGTTCCAGAGTTATCTCTGCAGTCCAACACACACCATCATTATCCAGGCTGCCCCTTATCACTCAGCTGGTAATGCCGTCGCCGACGTCGGGCTGGCTCCTGGTGCCACTTTTGTAACTGCTTCATACTCTCCAGCTTGTTGGAGATATCGTCAGCTCCAACTTCACAAAGATCTTCAGCCTGGAACAAGTTAAGGCTCTGCTTGATAGATTAGATTTCTCAGGGTGATGTTAAAATGGTAGGTGAAGCTTTGAAAGTAACTTTTTGATTTATTTTACCATCTTATTTATCAAGAGTAAAAAATGTGTACTGTGTTCACAGTGCTGGGAGGCTGTGGCGCCTGTGATTTAGAGGAAGCGGCATGGTGGGGTACGTCCTAAAAGGGTTTCAGTGCCTCTGAGTCTCTGCGAATTAAGACATGTCCTGCCCTTAAATACTTCAAAAGATCATTGATTGCTATCATCGTACACACAGTTTGAACATCTTCTTTATCCTCGATGGAGTCATGAGTTGTGGCTGAAAGAATTCATAGCCAAGTGGCTATTCTTGTGTGGAAAAAATCTTTATACACTTGTGCCAGTTGTCTGTTGCCAGTCCTCTAGATCTTCCCAAGCTTGTGGCCATTACCCAGTGGTCTGTGACTGTGTGCTGGCCCAGCTTTGGAGGACGAAGAGTCCTCTTCATGCTGCAGTGGAATATTGACATAAACTGCAAACAGACATACAAGGGACAGAAGGTCCTTCTCAGCCTCCTCTGAATGTGGAAAAACCCAGTCTTTCAGCTTCTTAGAAGTTAAGAACAAGCTTTTATTGCAAGAAATGCTCAGTGAGGGATATTTGAAAGCATTGGAATAGAACTAAACATTGTTGACTCCTTCTTTTCTTTTGTAATAGATAATAAAAATCAGAGCCCAGACAGAAGGGATTAACATCAGTGAGGAAGCATTGAACCACCTGGGAGAAATTGGTACCAAAACCACATTAAGGTAAGCCGAGTCTCATGTTGTTAGTCAAAATTTGGATTTTTTTCTGGGTGTTAAGTATGTAGTGAACAAGGTTGGACAAGCTGGGTGTTTGTCCTTACCATTTTCCCAGGGGAACATGGATAGTCAGCTGCTGCCCTAGAAGTTTAGGATGTTGGCATTCTTTGTCTGACTTTGTTTCTCCTTTGCCTTAAGCCATTCAGTGACTCTACTGACCTTGCTGAATCAGGTCCATTGCCCTGCTTGACCTGACTGCATCTGCTTGAACAAGTCCTCTAAATTTGATGTGAAATGGCAGGAAGTAGCTGGGTGCCGATGACCCTGGCCTCACCCAGACCAACACCTTTCATTGGAGAATTTACATTTTTGTTTGCCAGTTAGAACTCTCAACTCTCCCTGGGTGTAGATTAGGACGGACACCATCTTTCCTCTTAGGGATAGTTTTATGGAGGGCCATTTTTCAGGAAATGAGTTAGATGTCATTGCTTTGTGAGAGAAGATCTCCTGTTTTTCAGTGAGACTCTAAAAATTGTGCCAATTTGCCAAACAGCTCCAAAGAGCTCAGGGCCCTTCACTTCTCTGCCCTCCTGGTTTGTTTTTTGTTTTGTTTTGTCGTGGAGTGACCAGTGACTCTATAGGGTAGTGGCTGAGAAGGCAGGCAGGTGATTGTTGGATTTATTTACATCATCTAGTAGTGGTTTTAAAGTTGTTGAGCTAGTGACATTTCTCTCTGGCCTGCTCTTATCTCCCCTTTCAGGCCTCTTCTCCAGACAATCTCTTCCTAGTCCACTCTGTCCTATTCCAAGGAGAAGTGGCTTTTAGATCCCTGTCTGTCAGCTACTTCCCACTAAGATGCTGGTTAAGATGTTCCTCGCACGAGTTTTAAAATTTTCAGGGGAAATATTTAGAGGACAAAAAAAAGACTTGAGAGCTAATAAAAAAGGATGTAATGGTGACATACCAGATCCCAGCACAAATGGGAGGAAGAGACAGAGCATGTTGCCAGGAAGAGAAGCCTGCTGTTGACAGGACCCTTGGGTTGATCAGCCTCTTTCTGACCCAGGGGTCTGCCCCTTGGTCCTTCAGACAAGTTTCAGATCATTTCTATGAAAGACTTCAAGCCCGAGTGTGTCTGTTTGGACTGGGAGTGGGCATGGGAGTCACTCTGATTTTTGTCTTCTGTTCCTCCCTGCTTGCCATAGATACTCGGTGCAGCTCCTGACCCCTGCCAACCTGCTGGCCAAGATCAATGGGAAGGACAGTATCGAGAAGGAGCATGTGGAGGAAATTAATGAACTCTTCTATGATGCCAAGTCTTCAGCCAAAATCCTAGCGGATCAACAAGATAAATACATGAAGTGAAATGATCGTGCATTTTAACCCTTTTGAGTTGAAATGGAAAGGCACCGAGATTGTGTGCCTGGCCTGCTAAAACAGCAAAGATGTGAGGATGGATACTTTGGGCGCAGAGAAACTCGGAACTTACTGTCTGTGTTCTATTAGTTGTATTATCAGTTTTGTGTGAAACGATTAATTTAAAATTATCACATCTTCTCCCATAATTGCTGTGTTTCAAACCTCACCTAGAATATCTTCTAATAAATCTTTTTAGTTTATTTTGGTTAAATTGCTTTTCTCTATGCAGAAAAAGATCTCTGGTCTTTTCATCCCTCAGTTGAAAAGGATAGAGAAGGTGCTTCCTTTTGGAAGTAGCACAGACCATGATCAAGCGTATCCAAAAACAGGCCCTCCTAAGCTAGTTGGTTTGGGTGGAGGTTATTCTCCCTGTGACACTGGACCACCTGCCAGCACTCACTGTCCTTTGAGAAATTGGCCTCCTCCCTCCCTTTTCTGATCTCATACTCTCCAGCATTACTATTACCCAGCTCTGACATGCATCCCTAGACAATACTTGTTGGTTGGTTTTAATTTTCTATTTGTCCTCATTGCCTTGGCCAGATGGGCATTAGCCTCATTTCCAGACCTAGACACCAACAGTTTTATGAATTGCCTTAATCCTAGTGCATTTATAATCTTCCATAATTAGAGACATTCCACCCCCAAACCAGGGAGAACACTGTTGAGGGGGTCATCTCAGGGTTTCCAGTGAAGGTTGCCTTCACTTGGACTGGGGGAGCTTGCTCTCTGCTCCAGTGCCCCGGTCCCTGGAGATGTGAGGCCTGTGTCTGCTGCGTGACCTTGCATTGGCAACCCTGCCACCCCTGAGCTTTGGAGTTGTTGTATGAGAATCCCTTCTCTTGGCCCTCCTGCCTCAGAGGTCACTGAAGAAAGTGTCTTCTAAGACATAAAAATGAAGGGGCAGCTAGGTGGCACAGTGGATAGGGTACTGGACTTGAGGTCAGGAGTACCTGAGTTCAAATCCAGCCTCAGACACTTAATGATTAGCTAGCTGTGTGGCCTTGGGCAAGCCACTTAACCCCAATGCCTTGAGGAAAAAAAAAACAAACAAAATGTGAATGTGTTTTCAAAGAGGAAAGTTGAAAGCTCACTGCTTCATTTCCAAAAGGAAATTTACCTTTAAGAATGGGTGAAATAAACCCAAGTACCTATGACAAAGTATTCCTAAAGGTGATCAGAGAGGTTCAGGTTTGGGAAGGGAATGTCCTACCTCTCTCATGGATCTAGAACTGTTCTTGGAGCTTTTAAAAAAAAATCAAATGTCACCTAAGTGTTGAATCTTGGCGCTGAAAGGACGTAATCTGAGGTACCCCCTTCATTTCACAGATGAGGAAATTGATCTCAGAAAGGGGACAGGATTGAACTCAGGGCCATGTCACTGTTTGACTTCAGAAGCAGGACTAAATCAGGGGCTTCCCAATTATTAGACCCAAGCCCTTTCTGTTGCTCCATATCTTCCTGGCAATTAGCCTTCCCTAATCATGGTTCAGATCCTACTTAAAGCCTTTCAAAGAACCATCTCCAGCCAACACCCAAAATATCAAATGTCTCCGTTGAGATGAAATGTTTTTCCAGTCAATAGAGTGATGTCCCACAGAGTTATTTGGTGTCAAAAACAATAGTCATATCTTCCTGACAAAAGGCAGCAGGGTTGCTCCAAGCTGTTCCCGAAACTCTGGTTATTTCCAATCATCAATAAGGTTGACAGCAGGTGCACCCTGCTGGGTGGCGGCCTGCACTCAGATGCGGGGCATCTTGGTTTTGGACATGGAAGAAGGTTGTATTATTTTAATTTTTTTTCTCTCTGTTTCCCAGGAGGGCCTGTGATTATTACATTAATCTTCCAGGAGAAGTTTTTACGACCGATTCCTTGCAGACTATGAGAAGTTTCTCCATCCATTACCAGGAGGGAAACAGACCCCGGTGGGGAGGAAAATATTTGTTACATCTTATCAGGATGACACGTAATCTAACAACAATTACAGCAGACCCATATTTTGTACTATTTCAGCGCCCCTGTGAAAAATCGTTCTAATATTAAAGCTGGACCGAATGGGGGGAGGTGGAGAGAAAGCGGCTGAATGTTCGAAGCTCTGGGGCCCCAGATCTCCTTTCAGGCATCACCAAAAGCCCGTTTGGGAGCTGAGGTAGGCAGGCGTAGGCACATAAATCCCAGCTACGTGTCTTCTATGCAAATGTGACACAATATAGATGTATGCTGGGAAAGTAACATGAAAGATGATTGCCTCCCAGTCCATATCTCTTTAGTGAAATTGCCTTGTATCCTGCCTTCCATTTTCTTAAGGTAAATGCCCTGTCCCCTTACTAGCTGGTGTTGGTCTCATCAGATTTAGTTGCACTGATTTTTTTTCCCCCTTTTTAAGGGCAAAATATATTATGATAGATAATTTCACCTGTTAAAATTGCTTGATGACTGATCCCAGGGAGGTATCACTTCCAGAAATGATGTCTTGTTATAAAAACCATCTGAGACATCTTTAAATCCTACACCAGTGTTCTCTCCTCTTTGGATCATAGGTCATAGTTTTAGAGATGGAAGGAACCAACTGGTCCAAATTTCTCAGGTTATAGTTTAGAAAACAGACTTTCTTTCTCTTTCTCCCATTTCACTTTCTTCTTAACCTCTTATAGTCTAGCTTCTGGCATTCCACCAAAACTGCTCTCTAAAGTTACCAGTGATCTCTTCGTTGCCAAATTCAATGACCTTTTCTCAGTCCTCATTCTCTCGAGTGCAGCCTTTGACATTGTTGATCTTTCTCTTCTTAATACTCTCCTCCCTGGGTTTTCACTGTCTCTCATAATTTTTCTCCTACTTAACTGACCCCTCCTTTTCTGTGTCCTTTGCTTAATCTACATCCAGGTCAAGCCCTCTGACCATCTAAGGACCCTTCAGCTCTAGGTCTTGTGACTTAATCTCTGTTAAATTTTACCTCATTAAGGTTTGATCCTTTGGCCTTTTGTGATCTTTTTGGACCTTGAATCCCAACGTAATAGTCACCCCACACATCTTCTACACGAGTTTTATTTCATTTTGTTCATTGCCTTGTTTTAATTCTGCCATCACTGCTCTCCTTGATCTTACAGAAGTCAAAAAATAAAAACTATTTTAAATTTAAATAGAAAAGGTCATCCCCATTCTGCCATATATGTATATGTCTGTCTTTTGTCAAGACACCTCACTCTATTTGGGTAGTTTTTTCCTGAACCCCTACTTGCTAGTGATTCTAAATCTACTTTCCATCCTCTGGGTTTTATCTCATATCTGTCAATGTCTGTACCATTTCATTAGAATGTAAGTTCTGTGACAGCATGTATTATTTTTGGTTTTTCTTTGTAATCTTAGTGCTAGCACAGGACAAGACAAGTAGTGCTTAATGATTGACTTCTATTGACTTCTATACCCCAAACCTTGCCACAACTTATTCTTCCTTGTGATCCAGATACATGGAGAATTTTAGGACTAGAAGCAACTAGAGATATTCATTCTATAACCTAACCAGACCCCAGTGTTTTGGACTCAATCAGATCTGTTTGATTTTTAGATTATGCCACCACCTTATAAGGGTAGCACAGTTTTGGCCCACTAACCTAGATTGGGTCATTGATCTAATATTCTTTCAACAATATTATATGGCTATGAGCTATGGACCTGAATTGCCTCAGAAGATGCAAAACTGGAGATAGCCCAAGCAGCAGATAGGATACCATGATGGGCATGGGAAGCCTTGAGGGACTTGCATGAAGTGATGCTGAATAAGATGAGCAGAACCAGAAAAACACTGTACACCTAACAGCAACATGGGGGCGATGATCAACCTTGGAGTTGATGGAGAACATCACCAAAAGCCAACTAGATGATTTCAATTACATTAAACTAAAAAGCTCTTGCACAGATAAAACTACTGCAACCAAGATCAAAAGGAATGTAGTAAACTGGAAAAAAAATCTTTACAACTAATGTTTCTGACAAAGGACTCATTTCTAAAATATACAGAGAACCGAGTCATTTTTTTTATAAAAGCCATTCACCAATGAACAAATGGTCAAAGCATATGCAAAGGCAATTTGCAGATGAGGAAATCAAAGCAATCCATAGTCATATGAAAAATTGCTCTAAATCATTACTTATTAGAGAAATGCAAATTAAAGCTTTTCTGAGGCAGTAACATATGACTCAACCATGGCTTGGTACAGATAGTATAATGGGCAACATTTATGACCAAAAAAGAAGGTAGGCTAGTGGGGGTGGGGGGGTGGGGAAGAGCCATTCTAGAGATCATCTAATACAACTCCCTCTTTTTAGGGATAAGGAATGTGGGCCATAAAGGTGAAGGTAGACCCTAAATAGGTTCTACAAAGGTTCCACAGATCCTGAATAGCAGAAATCAAAGCTGTGTTTTCTAGTTCCAAATCCAGGATTCTTTCCATTGTGCCATGAGGCCTCTCTCTGTGCATATGATCCCCTACACTTGATCCCTCAATCTTCTACTAGGCCTATACCCAAAGAAAGGAAAAGGACTCATAAACAACAGCAAAAACCAAAAAAAGTTCCCCCAAACCTTACAGCAAAAAAAACCGGAAGCAAGTAGACATTGCCTTCTTTGATTATTTTACAGATGAGGAAACCAAGGCAAATCGAGTCACACAGTAAGTTTCAAAGGCTGGATTTGAACTCAGATCTTCCTGACTTCAGACCCGGCATCTGGGCACGATGACACCACCTAGCTGTGCCACCTGTTGTCCTTTTATACTCCCTGCTAAACCCTATGCAATCTGCCTTTTGACTTTATCATTCAGTGGAAACTGCCCTCTCCAGAGTTACCGGTGACATCATTACCAACTAAATGGCTTATCCTGCTTGACCTCCCTCCACCTAATTGTTTTTGTGACATCGTGCTCCAGCGTTTCACCTGGCTGACTGTTACTCAGTGTCCTTTGCAGATTCATCATGTCACACCACTAACTGTGGGTGTCCCCCCAAAGCTCTGCCCTTTGTCCTGTCTTGATGGGGTGACCTGTTCCTATGAGTTCAAATTGTAATCTTTACGTAGCAGACTCCCGGATAGGTTTGTCCAGCTCAGTCACTCTTGAGCTCCAGTCATTGCCAATTGCTTGAACTGGATGGTCCATAGATACCTTAAACTCAAGGTATTTAAAATGGAATTCATTATTCTTCCCTTCCCCCTGAACCTTCCCTTCCCAATTTCCCTGTTACTGAACAGGGTGCCAACTTTTCCCTTGGTGCTTGGGCAGGCAGACCCAGGTGTCACCCTCAACTCTCTAACCCCTACATACCCAATCCATTGTCATTTCTATTGTCAGCATCTCTGCAGCAATTCCCCTTCTCTCCATTCATGGAGCTGCCACCTTCTCGGGTCTTGCCTAGATTTGCAATAAGCTAACTGGTCTCCCCGCTTCAATTCTGTCTCCTCCCTTACAGCCTCCTCTCATCTCTGAGATAATTCTTAAGCTTAAGTCTGACCATGTCAACTCCAAACTCAGTGGTTCCCACTGTCATCTCTAGCATCCAAAATAACTCCTCTCTTGGCACTTAAACCGTTTTTATAACCTGACCCCTTCCTATATTTTCAAGCTTTTTCTATTTTACTCTCTTCTAAATTTTAACGGAATTGGCCTCCAATGCAGTTCCTCCTACATGATGTGCCATTTCCCATCTGGGTGCCTTCATATTATTATCCATCCTCTGAACTGGAGATGTCCTTCTCTTTCCACTCAGCCTCTTGGGTTCTCAGTTTCCTTCAAGGCTCACCTTGAGCCTCATCGACTTCAGGAGGCCTTTCCAGGCCTCCCCCACTATTGTCTTCTTGTCTCAGAATGCCCCCTGTCCACTCTGATATATCTTGGACCTACCTCAGTGAAGAGGCTAATTGTTTACATGTCTGGAATTAGAATGTAAGCTCCTTGAGGGCAGAAACCATATTTCCTTTTCTTTGTATCTCCAGCACTTAGGACAGGGTCCAGCATATAAGTGCTTAACAGAAGTATTTGTTCTCCTCATTAATAGAATGGAATTGAGCCATCAGAAATGATGAAAGGGACATTTCAGTTTAGGATGAACTAATGCAGAGAGGTAGGGGCAGAACAAGAAGAGCAATTTTTTTCTTTTAGGTTTTTTACAAGGCAATGTATTTAAGTGACTTGCCCAAGGCCACACAGCTAGGTAATTATTAAGTGTCTGAGGCTGGATTTGAACTCAGGTATTCCTGACTCCAGGGCTGGTGCTCTATCCACTGCGCCACCTAGCTGCCCTGCATACACAGAATATCAAAAGAAATACAGGACGGTCTCCTATGTTGGGTCCTCTAGTAACACCAATAGAAGGTGTTTATATGATGTTTTAATGTTTGCAAAACTTTCTGTGTTTTATCTTAATGTTGTTTATCCCCATTTGATAAATGAAGAAACTGAGGCTTAGAGATAACAACTTGGAAATGTTTGAGGCAGGATTTAAACTCAGGGCTTCTTAACTGTAAGCAGGAAGGAGTTATGGGAAGACACCAAGATTGTAGAAAATGAAAAAATGTGGATAGGTTTTGATTTACAGTAATAGGAAGACTGACTGTTGATGAGAACCTGGCTCTGCTAGTCTTTCAGATTTCCACCACCCCAGCCTTTCCCCCTCTCCCCTCACCTGCTTTTTATGTTAGGGGATAAGAATGGTGGGCAGCCATAAAAAGAGCTGGAAAGGATCTTAGAAATCATCCCTTCACTAGTTTACCTGTCAGATCTATAGAAAGGGGAGCAGTTTATGACTAAGGAAGAGTTGGAGAACATCACCAAAAACCAACTAGATGATTTCAATTACATTAAACTAAAAAGCTCTTGCACAGATAAGACCACTGCAACCAAGATCAAAAGGAATGTAGTAAACTGGGAAAAAATCTTTACAACTAATGTTTCTGACAAAGGACTCATTTCTAAAATATACAGAGAACTGAGTCATTTTTTTTTATAAAAGCCATTCCCCAATGAACAAATGGTCAAAGCATATGCAAAGGCAATTTGCAGATGAGGAAATCAAAGCAATCCATAGTCAATATGAAAAATTGCTCTAAATCATTACTTATTAGAGAAATGCAAATTAAAGCTTTTCTGAGGTACCACCTCACACCTCTCAGATTGGCCAGTATGACCAGAAAGGATAATGATCATTGCTGGAAGGGTTGTGGGAAATCTGGGACACTATTACACTGTTGGTGGAACTGTGAACTCATCCAACTTTTCTGGAGAGAAATTTGGAACTACGCCCAAAAAGCAACAAAAATGAGTATACCCTTTGATCCAGCAATGCCACTGCTGGGTCTATACCCTGAAGAAATGATGAAAAAGGGTAAAAACATCACTGGTACAAAAATATTCATAGCAGCCCTGTTTGTGGTGGCAAAGAATTGGAAATCAAGTAAATGTCCTTCAACTGGGGAATGGCTTAGCAAACGTATATGTGTGTCATGGAATACTATTGTTCTATTAGAAACCAGGAGGAATGGGAATTCAGGGAAGCCTTGAGGGACTTGCATGAACTGATGCTGAATAAGATGAGCAGAACCAGAAAAACACTGTACACCTAACAGCAACATGGGGGCGATGATCAACCTTGATGGACTCACTTATTCCATCAGTGCAACAATCAGGGACAATTTGGGGCTGTCTGCAAGGGGGAATACCATCTATATCCAGAGAAAGAATTGTGGAGTTTGAACAAAGTTCAAGGATTATTCCCTTTAGGAAAAAAAACATATCTTATTGTCTGATCTTGTTATCTCTTATACTTTTTTTTTCTTCCTTAAGGATATGATTTCTCTCTCATCACATTCAATTTGGATCAATGTATACCATGTAAAGACTAACAGACTGCCTTCTGTGGGGGTGATGTAGGGGGAGGGAAGTAAGATGGGGGAAAATTGTAAAACTCAAAATAAATAAAATCTTTAATTAAAAAAAAGAAAAGAAATCATGCCTTCCAATGCTCCTATTTTATACAGGACAGCATTGAAGCCCAGAAAGAAAAAGTGAGACTCTTTAGTAGGGGAAGAGAAAGACACCCCTTTGATTCTGAACCCTTGGGACTCTTGAGACCCTAGGTCATTCTTTTGAATTTTTTACTTTGTCCCCTCCACTAGGAAGTCAGGTCTACTGGGGACAGTCAGAACTTGAGGAACAGGAACCTTAATCATGCTGCTTTCTCTCCAGGGAACAACCAAAGTTTTTTTAATCAAACTTTGCAGGCCCTGGAGAAACTAAGGCGTGGGGATATTAGGTGTGGAAGTAGAAGCAGAGGGGACGGCGCAGGGCCCTGAGGAGAGCTGGGCCAGCCAGGGAGCAGGAATATGGATTGTGCATCATTTCCAGGGGGGGAGATAAGCTTTAGAAATAGGAAGTCGGGGCTGTCGAGGCTGTGGTTTGTGACCGCAGGCCCATTAAGGATAACAGAGGAGGCATCAGGAGCTGAGAGGAGAAGCTGATGCTAATTTATAAGCCCTCAGCTCCCCAGTACAGTGGGAGACAGATGGGTGGGGGCCCCTCAGCCCGGCAGCAGGGCTGGAATGAACATCTCTAGGGAGGAAGGGAACAAAGCTTGCCAGCCTTGCCTCATCGGAGGAAAAGAGAGGAATGGACCCCCAACCCTGAGAATGCAGGCGTGGCTTCCAGGGCATCTCTCTCCCTTTCCCCTGCCCGAGCTGGCTCTTACCAACCAGGTACTAACCTTTTCCTCATCTGTAAAATGGGAGGGCTGAAAGACTATTACCTTTAATAAAAAAAAAAAAAAGTTATGTAATTTTGCTATCTCTTATACTTTTTCTCCTTAAGGATATGATTTCTCTCTCATCTCATTCAACTTAGATCATTATATAGCATGGAAATAATGGGGGTGGGGAGGGGAGAGGGAACTGAGATTGGGGGGAAATTATAAAATTCCAAGTAAATGAAATTTTTTAAAAATGGGAGGGTTGGACTAAATCATTTTATTTATTTATTTTAGGTTTTTGCAAGGCAAATGGGGCTAAGTGGCTTGCCCAAGGCCACACAACTAGGTAATTATTAAGTGTCTGAGGCCAGATTTGAACCCAAGGACTCCTGACTCCAGGGCCGGTGATCCATCCACTGCACCACCTAGCCACCGCAGACTAAATCATTTTAAAGGTCTCTTCCACCTTTAAATCCTATGATCCTGAGGACATCAACTCTGCCACCTCCTTAGCTTGGGAAAGTGACTCTCTATTTCTCACCTTCCACATCTATAAAATGGGGCCAGTAACACTTCCACTCTGCCTCATTGGGTTGTGAATCAATCCACCACTACAGGAATGTTCCTCTGTTGTCCAATACCCTTAATTTATTGAAGAGGAAACTGAGGCCAAGAAAGGCGAGCGGTCCTGCTTCCACAAAGTCACACTGCCTGTTAGTGTCAAAGCCAGGAACCCAAGCCTCCTGCCTCCCAGACCAGATGACTTTCATTCTGGGAAGGCTTACTTTTAGCTGGCTGCCAAAAATAAACATGTCTGAAGCGCCTACTGTTTGCTAGGCTCTGTCCCCCTTTAAGGAGGAACATGCAAACAAATATATAAGATAATTAACGGAGAAGGCACTGAAATTTCAGGCTATCTGTAGAAGGTGAGATTTTTAGTTGGGACCTAAGGGAAGCTGGGGAGGTCAGTAGTAGCAGTGAAGGGAGAGAGCGAACAGACTGGCCTACCATGGGTCAGACACCGCTGATCTCATCTGAGCCTCACAAGCACCTCATGATTCCCACTTTAGAGAGGAGGAAACTGAGGTGAGGAGGTCTTTTTAATTTGTTCAGGGTCCCCCAGCTAGGCTGAGACTGGACTGAAACTTAGGGCTTCCCATCTCCAGACCAGGCACTCTGTCCATCTCATCCAGCAGGATTACTGCTTACTCAATGCTAGGTCTGGGGCAGGATTAATAACCATAATATTTACATAAAACTTTTAAGGTTTGCAAAGCCCTTACATCTGTTAACTCATTCGCTCCACATCACAACTCCCTTGGGTAAGGGTAACATTATTAATCCCATTTAACAAAGGAGGAAACTGAGGCCACAGAGGTTAAGTAATTTGCCCAGGGCAGAGCCCTCGCCTTAGGACCTCCATTACAGTGGAGTTGATAATGCTTTAGGATGATTCTGCTCCCAGGCTTTTCTACAATTCTCTAATTCTAGAGGTCTCTGAAAGACAGAAGAGAAACAAAGGAATGAGTCCCTAATGGTGGGATTCAAGACCTGGTTTCAGATGGGAGGAACATATTTTTGGGAAAAGGACATTTCTTGGCACCCCTCAGATCTCTCTTTAGGTTGTCATTTATTCTGCTGTGGGTAATTTAATTAAAAAAAAAAACCATCCAAACAATTGCTGTATGCAAAGCATTAGTCTAAGTATTGGTGAGAAATGTCATATTAAGGAAGAAGAGGCATCTGCTCTCATTAAGCTTACAATATAGTAAAGGATTAAGACCCATTTTTCAGTCCCTTACTGCTAAGTGGCTTCCCACCTTATCACTAACCCCAAACTGCTCTCGCTGGAGATACCAAGGATCTCTTGATGATAAAATCCAAAAGCCTTTTCTCAATCCTCCTCCTCCTCCACCTCCCTGCTGCCTTTGACCCTATTGATCACCCTCTTATTCTTGGGACTCTCTTCTCTCTAGGTTTATGTATCACTAATAGATCTCTCCCAATTCTCCTTTAATATGTGTGACCATTCTTTCTCTCAGTCTCTATTCTGGTTCTTCAAGTCATTCCCCCAAAGCTCTGTCCTGGTCCCTCTTCTTTCTTTACAGCCTCCATGAGCTCAAGGACTACCCCTGTGCAGATTATTTCCAGATCTCTCTACCTGGCTCTAATCTCTTTCCCGAGCTCTAGTCTTTTATCACCAATGGACATTTCCAAGTGGATGTCCTTTACACATCTTAAAACTCAACATGAGCTCATTATCTTCCCCACCCACCCAAACCTCCCCCTCTTCACAGCTTTTTTATTATAATTCAGGACTCCACTATCTTTCCAGTCTCTCTGGCTTGCAATCTTGGTATTACTCAATAGCCTTCTGGTTGGTGTCCCTGCCTCAGATCTCTCCTTACTCCAACCCTTCCTCCGCTCAGCTTCCAAAGTGAAGGTTTTACCTTGCCACCCTCCCTCCCTCCTCAACAAACTCCAATGGCTCCCTGTTACCTCTAGGATCAAATATAAAATCCTTTACTGGCCTGCATTTAAAGTCCTTCTTGTCCTGAGTCCTTTTTATCTTTCCATTTTTTCTCAAATTTTATACCCCTCTACACATTCTACTACTACCACCACTACCACTACTATTATTCCTACTACTACAATACCACTACCACCACTACTCCTATTACTACAACATACACACACACACACACACACACACACATACACACACACAAACACACACACACACACACACACACACACACACACACACACACACACAAGGCTGAGACATATCATTTCCTTCTTACTATACCTTTGTACCAGTTGTCTGGGATGCCTGGGATGCCCTCCACCCTTCTGCCTCAGTTTCTCTGTCTTTCTTCAAAACAGCTCAAATCTCCCCTTTTTGTAGGAGGCCCTTTCCTTGCCGTTTCATCCTCTCTGATATCACCTTCCCTTTCCATTGCATGCATCTTGTATGTGTATCATTATTTACATGTTATCTGTCCTTGTTGGCAGGGGCTGCTTTTACCTTTCTTTGCATACCCAGAACTTAGCACAAACAGGGTTGACACAAAATACATAAGCCCTTAAGAGGTAAGCTCTTCCCCTGGTTCCTGCCTTGCCCTGAGTTGGTGCCATTTCTCACCCCCATCCTGTCCTGTGCCTCACTTTTCAAACAGGACACCTCTCATGTTGTCTTCCCCAATGGCAAGCCTTGGAAGGCAGGGAACTGTCTTTTGTTTTTGTTCATAGTTGCATTTCCATTGCTTAGCATAGTACACAGTAGGTGCATAACAAATGCTTCTTGCCTGACCGACACACAGACAACTCAAGATCCCACCTGTTTGGAAATTCTCTCTAGGGATGCCAGTCACAACCCAACCAGCCCTGTGCATCCCATGCAGCTTTTATCCATTGTCCTTCCACTGTGCTGGAGACTGTCCTTTCTCTTGGAATCTCCAGGATGCTAGCATTCCAGATGTCCACCTGGTGGCTCTCATTCTTTCCACTGGACCAGCCCATTTTCTCTTGCCACACAGATGTTGCTTCTGTCCTGCATTGTCCTCATTCCCACCAGGCAACTCTCTCCATTTCCCATTATGTAAAGTTCATTTTAGTTCCATATGAAAACATTTGATTATTTGGAGATTGCCGCCATACAGTAACACTAGTAGGAGGGCGGTATTAGAAAGATGGACCCTTGTTTCCATGGGAAGCTTGGGGTCATTAAAAGAGCTTTTCTTGGAGACAATCTAGCATTCTCTCTCTCTCTCTCTTTCTTTTTCCAGTTCAAATCAGGGCTCAACTTGTAATCTACATGCCCAGGTAGACATAATGATGGATGTTGTTACTCTCTAGGTTGTTACTGGGTTTCTTTTTTAGGTTTTTGTAAGGCAAATGGGATTAAGTGACTTGCCCAAGGCCACACAGCCAGGTAATTATTAAGTGTCTGAGGCCAGATTTGAACTCAGGTATTCCTGACTCTAGGTCTGGTGCTCTATCCACTGTGCCACCTAGCTGCCCCTCTAGTGACTTTTTTTCAACTTCTTACCCCCTATCACCCTGACTTTTTCCTTTGCTAGAAGCAGAGACCAAAGATGATGAAGTGTGGCAAATAGAACGTACACCCCAAAGAATAAGAAGCAGAAATGCCACAATCAAACCAGGACACAGTGCTTCCGTCTACCATGATCTCATTCCAAGGAATTCAATATCCCTTGTTCCTCAGAGCCCTGATTTTACTATCCCTGATTCTGCTATCCCTGGAGAGAAATGACCTCATGCCTTTCACCTATTCTGAGGCAAGATGTAATCAAAGTAATAGAAATCAAGAGGAAGTGATTTCTAAGACAAATGGACAGCTCTCTGATATTCCCCAATCATAGGCACAGAGGGGAAGCATTAAACTATAGTGCCTAATTCAGGAGAGAGGTGGCATAGGAGCAGATTGGGTTGGGTCAAAAAAGTATATCTATGAGTATCTCTGCCACTAATCATCTCTCAAGTTGAGCATCTGAGATGGTTGACCATCTGGAGAAACTTCAGGGAATGAAGGGATCCCTCTCTGATTCAGTTCCTTAAACCTGGAAAGGGAACCTGGAAAAGGCTCCTGGGCTCCAAGCTGTAGATGGTTTGGGAAGTTGGGAATGATGAGCAACCAACTTAGCTTACAGATTTAAGCAGCATCCTTAAACACATCCCAATTTGTTCACAGATAAGGGGGCCTTTGATCCCAATGGGAAAAATCCTTTTGAAACTTTTCAATTAAAATGGGGCTTCTGCCAAGAGCAGCCTCCCTTTCCCCACATAGCCTTCCCACACCAGTATCAGGTCCCTGAGTGATGGTGACTTGGAGGAAGCAATGCTCTAGGAGTGGGAAGACTTCAGCACTTGGATCTAATGCTTCCTGGGTTTGGAAGGTTTAGCAATTCACCTTCCCTACTTTTCCTCCCTCACTTTCCTAAAATGGGTGTGGCACACACAGAACTTATCTCACTGGGTTGTTGTGAAGAAGGTGCTTTAAAAGCTATAAATAAATATAAGGATATCATAAATAAATATAAGGATATCATTCTCTCATCTAAGAGTTACCTGGAGGTCTCATCCAAGAGCAAACATAGAGATGGGTGTGGAGAGAGGGTACCAGACCAAGAGACAAGAAGAAACACCAGTAGATGATCTCAGGCATTTTGTAACTCCTTTTTTGACTAAAACAATATATTTTTATTTAATATTATATTTTTCTTCATGCAATTTCTTTCAATATTGATTTCATCACCTCTGAAATGGAATTTATATTTCCAATCCTCTCATTCCTGGGGTTAGGGGACTCCAAAGGACAGTTTCATGGAGATGAAAACCACAACCCTCTTTCTCAGTGCTATTATCTCACATACCTGTAAACACATTGTGATCCCATTTGGGTATCTCCATCAGTGGAAGGGAGAATCTTGGAATCTGAGCAATTGGCTTAGACCTCTTTCTCCTGACATCTTCAGGATACCAGTGGAGCCCTCAGTCCACCTGGTCATGGTCACTATAAATTCCAGAAGTGGGGTTTCCATGCTGGTCTCTCCTGATTCGAAGAACCACAGTAAACATCAGTAAGCCAGTAGATTAGGAGACACTGGAGACAGGGAAGGAGGAGGGGAAGTAGAAAAGAAAGGAGGGAATTAAGACAGGACAAGGGCAGAAGGGGCTGGTGGTCTTGGCAAATAGAAGGGCCAGTTTTTCCTCAGAGATTGGAGCAAGAAGGGAGATCATGTGGGGAAGTGGGGATATCATAGAGGAGTTTTTGAGTGGGGACACAGAAGAATGGGGAAATTATGCCAGATTACTGAGTCACTCCTCCCCTCAACTACGGACATTTTTTTGAGTCACTCCTCCCCTCAACTACGGAACATTTTTATTTTTAAACGGGGAAGGGTTATTATAGTCCAGTGCTCTCCCCTAACAGGTCAGGAATCTGGGATCCAGGAGAAGTGACTTACTTGCCCAAGATCACCTTGGTGGTGGATGAGGGGACTTCCTGACTATGTCAGCTCAGGGACTCTGCCCTAAGGGACAGGATGATGACATCTTAGCTCCAGAGATGGAAGGGATCTCAGAATCCATTCATTCCAAACTCATTTTTTTTTTTTACAGCTGAGGACACTGAGGCCAGAGAGGCTAAACAGCTTGTCCAAGGTCACAAGGGTAAAAGGGAACCCAGTGTGAGAGGACGGGTCAGGCCTCCAGAGGCCAGGGAGAGGAAAGACGGAAAAGAAGGGGGCCCCTGAGTCCCAGACCCACGATGCCAACCCACTGTCAAGAGAAGCAGGTGGCCAAACTTTGCCCCAAAGCCCTGCCTGGTCCCGCTTGGGCCAGGTAATAAAACGGGAAGTTGTCTGGCCCACAATCCATTGACAGGGGCATTAAAAACCCCTGGCTCGGGCCCTCGCTGCCGCCCCGGTATTGATGGTGCTGTCTCCCCAGCCTGCCCGCGTCACCTCTGGCTTCACTGGGTGATTAATGGGCTTCCGAACTTTCCCTGGCCGCCCGCGCTCCCCCTCTCTGTCACCCTTCTCATTAGCGATGTATCTCTGCATCGCGGGAAGCGGGAGGAGAAATCGTGCTTGCAGGCTGACAGCTGAGGGAGCGCTCTATTATTAAAGGTACCCATCATCCGTGGCCAGCCATCATCGCAGGATGAATGCGGCTGTCAGGTGGGCGCCTGCCGGCCGGGCCGGGGGGAGAGGGGGAGAGGAAGAGGAGAGGAGAAGGGCAGGGCGCCCCGTGCGCCCCGGGCGGCGCAACGTGGGGAGCCCGGGGCCCCGGCCGAGCTGCCCCCTCCTGCTCCTCCTCTCCTCTCCCCCTCCTCCTCCTCCTCCTCCTCCCCCCCCCCCCCAGCATCCCCGGGCCGGGCCCCCTCCCACGGTGGCCACCTCGGCCCGGGTGAACCCGGCCCTTCCCCGGCGCCGGGCTCCCGGGCCCCGACAGCACGATTAATTCCCGCTGCCCTCTGCGGGGCCTCTGCCGGGCCGGGGAGCCCAGCTGGCCCGCTGCTGATAAGATGTCCCTTCCGATTCGTTTTGTTTTTGATTGGCTCCTCTGTCACCCACAAAGGCTGTCCGCCCGGCGGCCGGCCCCGCGGCTGACTGACGGATCTTTTTATCTGGGGCCCCCCCGCCCGGCGCTGCCCCGTGGCTCCCCGGCACCCGCCTCACCCGCAGCCAGGCAGCCGGAGGGAGCGGGCGAGCATCAAGCCCATAAAGCAGCCTGCCAGCCCCGCTCCCCAGATAAAGCCTGTCACGGGCGCCTTCCAATTCCCGGCAGCTTGATTAATGGAGAAAAGCCACGGCGGATCGACTCCCGCTGCCGCCACCCCGCCGTCAGGGCCCCCCCAAGTCCTCTCCCGCCCCCCGTCTCTGATCTGGGCCCGGAGCGGTGCCGGGGCAGCCCGGGCCCGACGCGCCCCCAGTCCGGCTCCCCGGCTCCCCGCCCCAACAAGTGGTCCCTCAGAAGGGACTTCCAGGCATGGGGAAGTCATCTCCCACCTGAAGCCGCTCATTCTCTGCCGGGCCCCCTCTGCTCGCTTCCCTCCAGCAGACAGACAAATGCGGCCGCAGTCCTGCGTTGGCTTTCCCTTTCTGGGGTCGAGCAGAGCAGCCGGAACCCCTTCCCCGACCCCCCACTTGCCTGGGACCACCCTCCGGAGGAGCTCCCCCCACCCCAGCCTCCTCCAGGTGAAACCTCAGCTGCTCAGGAAGAGGCACCCTCGCCCCAATGCTTGGTGCTGGAGGACCAGAGAAAACCGGGGCAGAGCCCCTGGGGCCCTGAGTCCCGGGGACCTCCCTGGAGCACCCACCCGCCTGCGGGGACTGGGGTGCCGGCAGGAGCGGCCTGCCTCTCTGCTGCAGGGGGGCGATAATCACACGGGGCCAAGGAAAGAAGGGGAAAAGGAAGAGGGGCAGATGATGGAGGAAGAGAAAGGAGCCCATCATCAGGCTGAGGATGCTTATATAACAATGCTAATATTTAGTCAAACACTTCCCTTCAGTCTTCTCCCCATTCTTTTTTTTCTTTTCTTCTCCTTCCTCAGTCTGAAAAGGAAAATGAAAAGGAGGTGAGCTGCCTCGGTTTCCTGCTTTTGCTGGCAGATACTTAATGTCCTTTCTCCAGCCCCAGGAGATAACCAGCCTGGATAGCAAATAACCTGGAGTTTAAGACTCTAAGCGCTGAGACTGGGGAAGGGCCTGAATCCTCTCTGTCTGGGTCCAAGGTCACCGCTATCTTTGATGCCATTTCCAAGTCCGGGCTCTGGCCGATGGGAGGCCAACTCAGTTTCGTGATTCAAAGGGACACAGATATGGAGGAAGGGTTAAAAAGAGAAACTGAGGGGGATCTAAGGCAATTCTCTGGGGTCTCACTCTCTTCGAAGTCAGCCGGTTCCATTGAAGGATATCTTTTACAGTTCCTTATTTTGAGTTGAAATCTGCCTCCTTGTAAATTTTACTCCTAGCTCTGATCTCTAGTAGCAATACGAAATGTCTTGGAATAGCCCTTGAGGTATTTTGTCTCTAGTTCTTCTCTGTTTCCAGATAAACCTTCCCAAATCCTTCAGCTGTTTATGAGGTGGGCAGTGGAGAAAACCCTGGTCACCAAGATGACCTGAGGCTGGGTCCTGTCAAGGCAAGAGACTGTAGATGAGGTGTACGCTTGCCCAACCCATCCCATAAGGTTGTTTGATGGGACTGGCATTATAAAAGCCCACGTCAGCTCGAGCCATCACTCCAACTCTGGGCCTCTCTGGCTTGTCAGTGTCTCCCTCGGACTCTCGGCCCACCCCATCCCAAGGGTTCCCGCTTGATTTCCCCAGGCAGGGAGGAAGACTTTCTATAACTGATCCTCTTCCAAAAAGGAATTAATTCATTCAGAACAATTAAGCTTCGGCTCTGTCCCCGGCCCTGGATTAGTTGTTGGGGAACAAGCCAAAACAAACAAAATCCCCCCAAATCTCCCTATCCTCAGAGTGAGTTTGGTAAAACAACTTACACGGATAAGTAAATGATAAAAATACATAAAGTAAGTGACTGGTGGTGGATGGGCGGGGGGAGGAAATCAGCAGGAAATGACAATGAGAGGAATCAGGAAAGGTCTTCATGTGAAAGGAGCTAGAAATTCTGAGAAGAAGAGGGGAGGAAGGATGGCATTTCAGGTGTGAGAGACAGCCAGAACAGAAGCACAAAGGTGGGAGACTGAATTTTGCGTATGCGGTGAAGGTGGGGGGAGGAGAGTCAATTTGGCTTGAGTATAGGGTTCTTGAAAGAGAGGAATGCAAAAATAACATCTGGAAAGACAGTCTGATTGAAAGCCAAATTAAGGAGGTTGTATTTTTTTCTAGAATGAAGAGGGAGCAATGAAGCTGCTTGAGTGAGGTGTTAAGCTGTCACAACCGGATTTTAAGAATATCAATTTGACAGCTGTGTGGAGAATGAATAGGGGAGGGGAAGAAGTTGGGGCCAAGAAGATGGTGTGCTGAGAAAGGTTGGAGGCAGACCTTACCTGTGCCTAGGTGTGCCACCCTGCTGCCATTGCAACCATGGTGTAACATTCTAGAAACCAGGGAAATGAGATATTAGAGGACACTACTGCTTGATGAAAGGGAGCTTGGGAGTCCATTTTCCTGATCTTTAGGTCTAGATGGTTCTCCCTATATCCCAAACCAAACTCATCATCTCTTCAGATCACCCTCTGTCCCTGCCTCCAAGGAGCTTACATTCTAAAAGAAGCTGAAAAGACGGCCCCTAGCCCAGGGAATAGTAGAATAAATCCTTAGTGCAGCCTAGAGGAGAAAGAGGCCCAACTGGTTCAGTGGGTTGCCCTTCTTAAACAGAGGTTCTAGAGAGTCATCCAATCAGAAGCAGAGACCACAGGGTGCCCTAATTCTAGTCTTGGAATTGGAGATGTCTAAGGCCTGGTAGAGAAAACCAGTGTGGCCTGGCCTGCAAGGAGAAAGAAGTTTGGTGGAATGATCACCTAGAGATGGTTGTTCTGGACAAGAGGAGTTTGGGGAAGCCGTGTGAGGTACTGCCTTCAGGCAGGCAAGGGCTAAGAAAGGGTCTACACTGGCTCTGTTTGGCCCCAAGGAATGGAAGTTACAATCCATAGCTGTTATCTGGAAAAACTTGAGAATTAGAACTGTTTAAAGAGGGATGTGCGCTCCCTCCTAGATGATTTTCTATATCTCCTGGGTGACCATGAGTTGCCTGTTGTATTGGGTGCTGGCCTTGGTGACCTTCCCACTCTAAAATCCATGATTCTGTGACTAGGGGCTGATGCTGTTTGTCCTTCATTCTGGAAGAAGACCATGACATCAGGGAGGTGGCACCACGACAAGCATATGAATTGGATGGGGGGGGCGCTGTGCTAAGTCTCCAGTCTCACTTTCTCCTCTGGGGCCATCTGGATCCAGTGACCAGATAGGAATCAGGACGACTAAGCCGGATTTGAACTCCTGTCCTGTCTCCAAGGCCAGTGCTCTATCCACTATGCCACCTCACTAGCAGTGAAGGGGAAAGAATTCATGGTCCAAGGTCCAGATTGGGATGAAGGTAAGATTTAGATGGCTAATAGCAAGAAAGTCAGTTTGACTGGGGTGCAAAGTAAAGTATGGGAAGGGGAGAGATGTCGGGTAATACTGGAAAGATGAGTTAGTAAGAGGTGGAGGCTTTTGAGGTTAAGGAGTCTAGAAGGACAGCCTTGCAGCTGCTGTCCATATAGACAAGCTCTCTACCCAGAAAACTTACCGATTCCAACCCTGGAGCTCTTCTACCTGATGGTAGAGGGGAAAGAGGGCCCTGGAGGTGGTGCCCGTGTGTCCTTGGTCGAGTCACTCTACTGTAGCCAACGGCTCAAAGCCCTATGACTGACCCTCTAACCCCATCCCAGGCCAGGCCCCTGATCTTTGTCCTTTTAAAGGGTCACAAAACTGAATTGTGTAGTGGAAGGAATGATGGATTGTGCTTCAGAGGCCAGGGGTGTAAAGGGAGAGGGAGTGACTCCCAAAGACCCCCGAGTTTGGACTCTCCTGGAAGGGCGTCCTCGGGGTTGTGCTCCCCCAAGGGGAAGGCTGAATCCCAGCAGAATGGGCCTTGGCACCGCCCTCCCAGATGCTCAGCACCTTGAGACCCTCCACAGCGCCTGGAGCAGCTCGGGCTGGGCTCCTGCACTGGGCGAGGCTGATGGGGACACTGACAGAGTCACAGCTCCCCCTTGCGGGAAGTGAGAGCCCCCATGTCCCAAAGGCTCTGGGATGGATCAGGCTCTCCCCTCCCACCCATCCCTCTAAAACAGTCTGCCCGGACCCCTTCTCTCTGCTGGCTGACTTCAGGGCTTAGAAGAGACAGGAGAGCCCCTGAGGCCCAAAGGTAGCTGCCCGAAAGGCAAAGAGGCAGGCATCGTACAGCTGGCAAACTGAGTCAAGGGAAAGGAGAGCAGGATTTGGAGTCAGATCATCCCACTTCACAGCCATTCTCTGCTCTGACCCTGGCAAATAGGTCCCCTGCCCTCTCTGGCACTCCCTGGTACAATGAAGAGTTGGAGTGATCTCCTAGGAGGTCCTTTAACAACTCCAATTTGTCCATAGCAGAAGGTCTTTTAACAACTCCAATTTAAATATGGGAGAAGGTCCTTTAACAATTCCAATTTGGAAATGAGAGGTGAGGAGGAAAAGCAACCCTAGGAATGCTTCTCCATCCTCTCCATCTCCCATTTCCAAATTGGAATTCTGACAACTACAGGCCAGTCCTGGAACTCCCTGAGTTCCTTGGACAGTTCCCCTAAAGACCTCTGATATTTTCCAATTTCCCTAATATCCCTAGGTTCCTGAATCTTCTTCAACCCCTTATCTTCCTTCCATAAATCCTTACTCAGCTAGATTGCACAGTGGGTAGAACACTGACCCTGAAGTCAGGAGGACCTGAGTTCAAATCCAGAATCAGACACTTAATAACTGTGTGACCTTGGGCTAGTCAGTTAACCCTAATTGCCCCCATCTAGGGTCATCTCCAGTCATCTGGATCATATCTGGCCATTGGACCCACATGGTTCCAGGGGAGAAAGTGAGGCTGGTGACTTAGCGTAGTAACTAACCACTCACTCAAATCCGATTCACATGCTTGTTATGGCATCACCTCCCTGATGTCAAGGTCTTCTTTGAGAATGAAGGACAAAACATCACATTTCCACTCCAGGTCCACAGAGCCTCATAAGTTTCTCTGATTCCCTTTAAGATTACCCCTCTGACAGTTTGGAACTATGCCCAAAGGGCAACAAAAATGTGCACACCCTTTGACCCAGCAGTACCACCACTGTGTCTATACCCTGAAGAGATGTTGAAAAAGGGTAAAAACATCACTTGCACAAAAATATTCATAGCAGCCCTGTTTACGGTGGCAAAGAATTGGAAATCAAGTAAATGTCCTTCAATTGGGGAATGGCTTAGCAAACTGTGGTATATGTAGGTCATGGAACTCTATTGTTCTATTAGAAACCAGGAGGGATGGGAATTCAGGGAAGCCTGGAGGGATTTGCATGAACTGATGCTGAGTGAGATGAGCAGAACCAGAACAACATTGTACACCCTAACAGCAACATGGGGGTGATGATCAACCTTGATGGACTTGCTCATTCCATCAGTGTGACAACCAGGGACAATTTTGGACTGTCTGCGATGGAGAATACTATCTATATCCAGAGAAAAAACCATGGAGTTTGAACAAAGACCAGGAACTATTACCTTTAATTTAGGAAAAAACCCTAATATCTTATTATGTAATCTTGTTGTCTCTTATACTTTATTTTTTTTCCTTATAAGGATATGGTTTCTCTCTCTTCACACTCAATTTGGCTTAATGTACAACATAGAAACAATGTAAAGACTGGCAAATTGCCTTCTGTGGGGGTGGGGGTGGGGGAGGGAAGTAAGATTAGGGGAAAAATTGTAAAACTCAAAATAAATAAAATCTTTAAAATAAAAAAAAGATTACCCCTTTGATAAATCCAACCCAGTAGATTGTCTCTGATGCCATTATCCTTCCAAACAGAGCACCCCAGGGCAAGCTGGGTGGCACAGTGGATAGAGCATCCACCCTGGAATCAGGAGGACCTAAGTTCAAATCCAGACTCAGACACTTAAAAATTATCCAGCTATGTGACTCTGGACAACTCAGAACTCCATTACCTTGCAAAAACCAAAAAAATCCCCAAACAAATGGCTCACCCCCGGTTTTGGGATGATCCCTATAGCCTCCTTCTCCAGGACCTGCTTAGACAAGGTGTTTTAGAAATTCCAAGGGCTGGAGCCTGTCAGATCCACCCAGACCACAAACAGGAGCGATGACAAACTGATTGTTGGGAGCAGAGGAGCTGGGTCATCCAATCCTGTGGGCAATACCAACTCATCTTTTATTTCCTTCCCTCTTCTCTGCACCCTCCCTTCCCTAACCCCTACAAAACACATCAGGTCATTCTCTTTCATAGCTAGGATAGAGGTCCTAGGTATTACCTTGCCTTTCTCCCTTTAGGGGTCTCTCTAAGCCAAGGGCATGTGTATTAGGACTACAGCCCGACCCTTCCAGCTGAGACTAATGTTCTCCATGTGGCAAGCAGCGTCGCCACACATCTCCACAGAGAGGGGTGTTATTATGTTAAGACTCCAGAGTTCTGGCCTAGATTTGGGGGGTGGGGCTTATTTCCCCTGCAGTCTCTGGGAGCTAGATGAGCTCTGAATTCCTTTGCTCCCAGAGAATAAGGTCTTTTATTTGTATTTCCCGAGCTTAGTTAGGGTAGGGACTTAATAAATGCTAATTGGCTGACCTTAGAGCAAGAATAGTAGACACAGCATCTACCACTACCACTCAAGACCTGGGAATCTGTTTGACCTGGAAGGGGGGGGAAATGTGTGTGTGTGTGTGTGTGTGTGTGTGTGTGTGTGAAGCCAGCAGGAAAATCCACACCACGTGAGAGCCCAAAGGGGCTAACTTTAGAGGTCCTCTAGTTCAATCCCCTCATTCTATAGGTAAGAAACCTAGAATCCCAGAGATGGCTGGGTCAACAGCTGATTGAATAGACCTAGGACCGAGCTTCCTGACTCCCACTGTACCACCATATCTCTATAGTCCAGAAGTTCTCAACCCTTTTGTGAACCCCTGGCCCCCCGGGCAGTCTGTGAACCCCTGGACCCTTTCCAGAATGAATGAAATAAGATGACAATAAATAATAGTAACAATAATAATGCCACAATAACTGAAATGAAATAGGATGACAAAGGAAATCAGTTCCATGGAAGTAAAGTTATCAAAATATTATAAACAACACAAGTTCACCGGCTCCAGGTAAAGAATTTCTGCTCTAGGGAATCAAGTTCAACTGCCATGTGACGTACTGTGTCATCATCTCTAATAATTTACCCCAGGGATGGGACTTTACTTAGAGAGGTTTCAGTATCTCATAACAAGCAACTCCACTTGGTTTTGCAGCTGGCCAAGGTACCTCCCATTCTTTCTAAGGGTGCTACAAAATTGTCCAAACAAAATTCACACTCATTCAATGTTTTACATGATTAAATGATTTTTAGGCATCTTGGGAAGTAGGGGTGTTTTGTGAGTCAAAATAGGGGAGGTCCCTATAAGTACAAGGGCAAATAGGTAGCCCAGTGGATAGACCAAGTAGTCTGGAGTCAGGAAAATCTGTGTTCGGTAAGCCTCATACACTTACTAGATGTGTGATCCTGGGCAAGTCACTTTCCCTGGTTTACCTCAGTTTTCTCATCTTTAAAATGAGATGGAGAAGGAAATGACAAACCACTCCAGCATGTTTGTGAAGAAAACCCCAAATGGGATCACAAGGAGGCAGATATAACTGAAACACCTGAACAACCCCCAAATGCTCTAAAGATGGCACTTTGAAAGTGTCACAAATGGAAGGGACCCCTTAGCAGTCATATACTCTTATAGACTATGAGATATATATGTAGTATAAATATATATATATATATATGCATATATATATGCCTCCTTGCTTCCCACCCACTCAGTGCAGAACTGTGAAACACCAAGATAAATGGTGTCTTGACTGCTCTCAAGTAGCTGTTCTGCCTCTGAAAACTAAGATATAAAATAAATAAGCAAGCAAGCAAGCAAACAAACAAATATATGAATGAGCAGAAAGACAAACAAATAAATAAATTGACAACCGGGTGGCTCAATAAATAGAGAATTGTCTCTGGAGTCATGTGGACCTCAGTTCAAATGTGACCTCAGGGGGAAGGTACTAGTAATAGGAATCAGGAGAGGCTGTAGAAGGGGGGGGGGTTAGTTGGACAAGAGGGCAAAGAAGTGAAGAGAAGGGAAAGAAATCCAGTCATGAGGGACAGCCAGCATGGAGTTAGGAGATGGAGTGTCCAGCACTGTCCAGAGTCATTGGATCCTAGAGGATGTGGGGGTGACTAGAAAGGAAGGAGACTAGTCTATAAAGGACTTCAAATACTAAACAGAACATTTTAGATTTGATTCTGGAGATGACAGTCCTTGGTGTGTATTGAGTGGAGGGTGGGGAGGGTACATTTATCAGTGCTGTATTTTAGGAAGATGAATTCTCTGCTGCTAACTGGAGCTTGAATTGGAGAGGGGGGAATCTGATGCAGGAAGACCACCAGCAAGATATTGCCATAGTTCAAGTGTGAAGTAATAAAAAGAGAACATGTACAAGACGTGGTACCAGGGTGGCTAGGTGGTGCAGTGGATAGAGCACCAGCACTGGAGTCAGGAGTACCTGGGTTCAAATCTGGTCTCAGACACTTAATAGTTACCTAGCTGTGTGGCCTTGGGCAAGCCATTCAACCCCATTTGCCTTGCAAAATTCTGAAAGAAAAAAAGAAGTGGTACCTAGGTAAGCCATTTAACCACCTGTAAAATGGGAATGATAATAAATATTTCATAGGGTTATTTTGAGAGCAAAATGAGATTTTTTTCAAAATCTTTACAAAGACTTTGCAAAGCTTAAAAATCTATATAAATATGAATCATGACATTTTTATTTTGGGACTTTGTAGGAGTGAACTGAATGACTTTGGTTTTGTTCTAAAATTGTTTCAGCATTCATTGTTATCATAGAGCTTCCAGACAGGAGTAGAAGCCTGGTGATACACAGCCCTCCATCAGATGAAGTGATAGTAATTGTGGGGACACAGGGTGTGTATCATGAGTGGTGCCCAGGAAACAGTGACACCAGATTCTATCAGCAAATTTCTGGGGGAAGTGGGGGTAGGACAGGTCTCTGAAAGGAAATAGTGAAGATCTGAATGGAAATGGGAACTTACCTAACTGGAACTCTAGCATATCCACATATTTTATCTGGATGTCTGTAATATCCTTATAACCAAAGCAGTAAGTATATGCAAGGCTTCTTCTTCATCACATCTTCAATCACAACTGACTCCAAGGCCATCTATTTGATATGTCTATAGCTTCAAGAGGTATCAAAGGACCAGTCATTTGGAGTCTTAGGACCTTGATTTCCTTCTCTGTGAAGACAGGAACCTTTCTGTTCCATGGTGCTGACTGTGAAGCTGGTCAGATTAAAAAGAGGGTGTGTGAGCTTGAATCAGTGTTTAGTGAAATGATTGTTTTACTTGGGAGTTAGGAAAGACCTCAGACACTAACTAGTTGTATGACCATGGGCAAATCATTTAATCTGAATTTCAATTTCCTCTGTAGAATGGGCATTATAATCCCTGAAAGTAACCTAACATCATAGGGTTGTGGTTGACTCAAGACTGATAACAAATGGAGGTAAACCTTCAGGTACTCAATAAATGGCAGTCTTTGTTATTATCTGGTCAACCTGCCTGCCTTGGTACCCTCTCCATCTTACAGAGGAGGCCACAGAAGACCAAAGGGGAAAGGCTTTGCCTAAGATTGCATAATAGGTAAGGAAAGAGAGAGTCAGGTCTGGAATATTTCCCAAGGTAGGGTTTTTTTTTTTCCCTTGACCATACTACCTCTTGAAAGGGAGATGTGTGCTAAAATTGGAGGACTTAGATCTGAGAGGGACCTTAAAATCCTTCTGACCCGACTCCTTCATTAATGAAGGGTTGAAGGAGTTGAGGCCTATGGGAGTGAGGGGTCTTGCCCAAAGTCATACAAGTAGTTAGAGGAACAAGAATTCAAACCCAAACTTTCAGACTCCAAATCTAGAACCCTTGGTATTCCTATGTTACATCCATTTGGCAAAACCTGACCCCCCCCCCCCCCCCTACTAAGGTATAATAGAGTACCTCATGGCCAGTTCATCTGAACCTATGTCTAGGATTCTACTAGAAAAAAATGCAGATTATAATTCTTATGGCACATAAAAGGCTTAGTGACTGAAATTATCAAGAGTCAAAATATGTCAGGGGCTCCTTGAACAAGTTCTATTGTGTGGAAAAGTCTTATCCTAAATAGGATTGGAATCTTTAGTTTTCCTGTCAATGCTTCAGCATCAAAAACCTTGGCCTTTGGTTTGCCAAGATTCTATAACACAAAATCACTTCTGGGCCATTGGACTCAATTGTTTGGCTCTGTTACCTCTCACAGGAAAGCAGATTTTCAACTGATGGAAACCCAGCCCACTTCTGTATCATAAATTCAATCTCAACGGTTCAGGGAAGAGTGTGCTACTGTCAGTCCAAGAAAGAACAGCCTACTGTTCTATTGCTACCATTTACACAAATACTGTTAAATGAATTCTTGAGAGGCAGCTGGGCATCATGGATGGGAAACCAGCTTCAGAATCGCAAAGACCAGGATTGGATTGGAATCGTACCTCTGACACTTACTTATTGCAAAGCTCCAAGCAAGTCATTGAACTCGGTAACTCTTTTTTTTAATTTTTTTATTTTTATTTTGAATTTTTTACAATTTTTCCCATAATCTTGTTTCCTTCCCCCAACCGCCCCCCGCCAGAAGGCAGTCTGCTAGTCTTTACATTGTTTCTATGGTATACATTGGTCTAAGTTGAATGTGATGAGAGCGAACTCATATCCCTAAGGAAGAAAAATAAGGTATTGTGCCTGATTGTTGCACTAATGGAACGAGCAAGTTCATCCAACTTGGTCATCACCCCCATATTGCTGCCAGGGTGCACAATGTTCCTCTGGTTCTGCTCATCTCGCTCAACATCAGTTCATGGAAATCCCTCCAGGCTTCCCTGAAATCCCATCCCTCCTGGTTTCTAATAGAACAATAGTGTTCCATGACATACATAGACCACAGTTTTCTAAGCCGCTCCCCAACTGAAGGACATTTACTTGATTTCTAATTCTTTGCCACCACAAACAGGGCTGCTATGAATATTTTTGTACAAGTGATGCTTTTTTTTAATACATTACTAAAATATTCTTGTTTAAGAGTAAACATAATACCCCTCCCCCCAAATATATAGACCCTCATGAGAAATAAAGGGGGAAAAATGTGTTTTAGTCTGCATTCTGATACCATCAGCTAGCTCTGTCTTGGGTGGATCACATTCTTTATGATAAGTCCATCAGAGAAGTTACTTCCACATTTTTGCACAGTTGCTGTTGCTGATTGTAATTTCCTCCATTCATTCCTCCCCACTACCATCTATTATATTTTCTCCTGTCTTTTCACTCTGTCTCTCTTCTAAAATGTGCTGTGGGTTAGCTGAGAGGTGCAGTGAACTGATCACCAGCCCTGGGGCCAAGAGGCCCCGAGCCCACATACCACCCCTGAGACCCAGCAACCACCTGGCCTGTGGTCCTGGACAGGTCACCCAATCCCAGGCCCCTGAAAGAAGTAAAAAAGAAAATGTGTTATATCTGACTTGAACTTGGTAACTCTTAAACTCTAATTTGCAGAATGACTGTTGAGCTGCATTGGCAGTCACCTGCAAAATCACATCTGGACAAAAAAGAAATGAACTATTACTCCACAGAAGTTTTGTTTAAATATGCTATTTATGTATTTTGGTGATGGATAATGGATAATAGTAGTAGTAGTAGCAGTAGTAGTAGAAGTAATAGTAGTAGTATGGATGGTGGTAGTGGTGGTGGTGGTAACTATAGTCATAGTCACAGTAGTAGTAGTAGTAGTAATGTGGTGGTAGTAGTAGTAGTAGTAGTAACTGTAGTAGTAGCAGTAGTAGCAGTAGTAGTAGTAGTAGCAGTAGTAGAAGTAATAGTAGTAGTACGGATGGTGGTGGTGGTGGTGGTAACTATAGTCATAGTCACAGTAGTAGTAGTAGTAACTGTAGTAGTAGTAGTAGTAATGTGGTGGTAGTAGTAGTAGTAACTAGTAGTAGCAGTAGTAGCAGTAGTAGTAGTAGCAGCAGCACTACTGATAGTTACAGTAGTAGTCATAGTAGTAATAGCAGTAGTTGTAGTGGTGGTAGTAGTGGTTGTAGTTGTAGTCATAATAGTATTAGCAGTTGTGGTAGTAATAGCAGTAGCAGCAGCAGTAGTAATAGTTGTGGAGCAGCAGCAGAAATAGCAGAAATAGTAATAGCAGTGGTCATGGCAGTAATGGTGGTGGCAGTGGTGGTGGTAGTGGTAGTAGTGGTAGTAGTAATAGTAGTAGTAGTAGTGGTAGTAGTGGTAGTAGTAGTAGTAGTGGCAGCAGAGCAGTAGCAGCAGAATCAGCACATTTAGAATTGTTATAAGAATTCTCTTCACAATGACCTAGCTGTGTGGCCTTGGGCAAGCCACTTAACCCCACTGCCTAGCAAAAAAAAAAAAAAACCCTAAAAAAAAAAGAATTCTCTTCAGAATGCCTTCCCAAATTTGTGAGACTTACAATCACAGAATTTGAGAGTTAGACAGGACCTCACCTAGTCCCATCTATTTCTTTTCTTCTTTTTTTTTTTTAAGGTTTTTGCAAGGCAAATGGGGTTAAGTGGCTTGCCCAAGGCCACACAGCTAGGTTATCATTAAGTGTCTGCAATCAGATTTGAACTCAGGTACTCCTGACTCCAGGGCCAGTGCTTTATCCACTGCACCACCTAGCTGCCCCTAGTCCCATCTATTTCCAAAAGGAATTTCCACCACAGCATATACATTAGGTAGCCATCCTAAACCTCCTCCAAGGAGGTTTATCATCTTACACATTTGCTTTTCTTAAAATTCAAATTTATCTTTTTTCAATTCCAAAGTCTCTCCCCTCCTCTAACCTTTACACTACCTATTGAGAAGGTACGACTTGAAATGCCATTGTACATTATGAAATCATGCAAAACATATTTCTGCATTTGTTATTTCCTGGAGTGGGGATGGGGGGGCAAGAAAAAGAAAGAAAGGGTTCAGTCTGCAGTCTGAAACCATCAGTTCTCTAGCAGGAGGTAAATAGGATTTTACATCATGAATTTTTTGAAATTGTGGGGGATCATTGCACTGATCAAAGTTGCTAAGTTATTCACAGTTGATTATAATATTGCTGTTACTATTTTCTTGGTTTTGCTCAGTTCATTTTGCATTAATTCATACAGGTTTTCTTCTTTCTTTTGCTTCTGCTTCTTCCTTTGCTTCTCTCTCTTTTTCCTCTTCTTTCTCCTCTTTTCTTCTTTTGTTCTTGACTTAAATTTTTTATAAATTAATTTTGAACTTAAATACAAAAGAATAAAAGAACATTTCCATATACACAATACATCATAAAAAGAAGATTCAATATAAAACCGTGAGTTTCCATGCCTTCATGATTTCTTAGAACATAATAGTATTCCATCACATTCTTGTTTCTGCCAGACTGCTTTCCAGTTTTGCCAGCCGTTTATGTCAAGTAGTGAGAGCTTCCCTTAATAACTGGGATCTCTGGGTTTATCAAACTCTAGATTAGATTGCTTTTTTATATTGTATTTATTCTATTCCATTCTATCAACAACTCTATTTCTTTTTTTTTTTAGGGTTTGTTTGTTTCTGGTTTTTTTATTTTGCAAGGCAATGGGGTTAAATGGCTTGCCCAAGGCCACACAGCTAAGTAATTATTAAGTGTCTGAGACCGGATTTGAACCCAAGTACTCCTGATTTCAGGGCTGGTGCTTTATCCACTACGCCACCTAGCTGCCCCCCCCCCTTTTTTAGGTTTTTTTTTTCATTGATACCTTTGATAGTTTTGACCTTTTGTTCCTCCAGATTAATTTTTTCTAACTCTATGAAGTAATTATTTGATAGTTTGATTAGTATAGCATTGAATAAGTGAATTAATTTAGGCAGTATTATCATTTTTAATATATTGGCTCTGTCTACCTATAAGCAATTAATATTTCTCCAATTATTTATACTGTCTGCAGTTATTTTAAATGGAATTTCTCTATCTCTTCTTGCTGAAGTTTATTGGTAATATATTGAAATGCTAATAATTTGTGAGTTTTTTATTTCTTGCAACTTTGCTGAAGTTGTTAATTGCTTTGAGTAATTTTTAGTTGACTCTCTAAAGTCTCTAAGTATACCATCATATCATCTGCAAAAACGTGATCGTTTTGTTTCCTCATTGTTTTTATTCCTTAGATTTCACCCCTCCTTATTGCTAGAAGTAGCATTTCTAATAACAATATTGAATAATAATGGTGATAATGGATAGTTTTGTTTCACTTTTTTTTTTGCAAGGCAAATGGGGTTAAGTGGCTTACCCAAGGCCACACAGCTAGGTAATTATTAAGTGTCTGAGGCCGGACTTGAACTCAGGTCCTCCTGACTCCAGGGCTGGTGCTCTATCCCACTGTGCCACCTAGCCACCCCTTTGTTTCACTCTTAATATTATTTTGCCATAGATAATGCTTGCTCTTGGATTTTAATAGATATTATTTATTATCTTAAAAAATGTGTCATTTATTCCCATGTTTTCTAATGCTTTAAATAGGAATAGGTGTATTTTGTCAAAAGCTTTTCCTGCATCTTTTGAAATATCATGATTTTTGTTGTATTTGTTATTGATATGCTGAATTAGGTCTACAGTTTTCCTAATTTGAAAGAGCTGGTAGAAATCCTTCCTAATCATAGAGTATCATCTTTGTCATATATTTCTATAATTTCTTTTCAAGTATTTTATTTAAAATTTTTGCATAATATTAATTGTGGAAATTGATCTATAGTCTTCCTTCCTTCCTTCCTTCCTTCCTTCCTTCCTTCCTTCCTTCCTTCCTTCCTTCCTTCTTTCTTTCTCTCTCTCTCTCTCTTTCTTTCTTTCTTTCTTTCTTTCTTTTTCTTTCTTTCTTTCTTTCTTTCTTTCTTTCTTTCTTTCTTTCCTTTCTTTCTTTCCTCTCCCTAGTTTAATTATCAAAAGCATAGAAGGAATCTGTTAGAACTTCTTTACCTATTTTTTTCAAACACTATATATAGTATTTAAATAACTGTTTTTAAATGTTTGGTAGAATTTGCTTGTAAATCGGTCCTGAAATCCCCGGACCACCCCTTTGAAAACTTGTTCAATTTCTTTCTCTAATATTAGGTTATCTAAGAATTCTATTTCCTCTTCCGTTAATCTGAGCAATGTATTTTTTTTACATATTCATCCAATTTAATTAGATTATTGGTTTTATTGATATATAGTTGGACAAAATTGCTAATAATTATTTAATGTCATCTTCATCAGTTACACATATTCACCCTTCATTTGTGACTGGTAATTTGGCTTTCTTATTAGCCAGTGATTTATCTACTTTTTTTTCTGATACTTGTTTCTACTTTTATTTATTAGTTATTTTTTTGGTTAACTTTCAATTTTTATTAATCTTTCCTTTGGTTTTTGGGGATTTGTATTTTGATAGTTACCTGGGGATTTTTAATTTGGAAAATGATCTCAGAATAAAATCTCATTCATTCTTTAGTATTAGATTATTTAAGTGCCAATTTCTAATCTATTCTTCAGAGACCTTTCATTGAATATCATTTTTATTGCATTATGATCTGAAAAGAGTGTACTTAATATTTCTCCTTTTCTACATTTATTGATGAGGTTTTTAATGCTCTAATACAGTTACTTTTTGTGAAAGTGTCATGAATGACTGAGAAATAGGCATACTTCTTTCTATTCCCATTATTATTATTATTATCATCATTATCATCATTATTATTATTAGATTTTTCAAGGCAATGGGGTTAAGTGATTTGCCTAAGTTCACACAGCTAGGTAATTATTAAGTGTCCGAGACTGGATTTGAACTCAGGTCTTCCTGACTCCAGGGTTGGTGCACTATCCATTGTGCCACCTAGCCGCCTCTACCTATTCCCATTATTTTTCAATCATTTCTAACTTTTCTAAAATTCTATTCATCTCTTAAAATTTTTAAAATTTAATTTATGGTTATAGTAGTCTATATCTGAGAAGAGATACCTAATATTATTGGAGACAGTATATGAGGTATAATTTTATATATGGCATAATTTTACTCCTATAACTCACTTAACTTTTCAATTCCATGACATTTTGTGCATATATATTCAGGATTCTTTTTTTTAAACCATTTTAAAAATGTATTTTATTTTCCCTGGTTACATGCAAAAACAAGTTTCAACGTTCACTTTTAAAACCTTGAGTTCAGAACTTTCTTCCTTCCTTCCACTCCACTCCTCTTCAGTGAGAAAGCAAGCTAGTTATTTGATATAGAATAGAAATGAGTAGTCATGAGAAACATTACCACAATAATCATATTATAAGAGTAAATATATCCCTTTCCCCAAGAAATGAGAAATATCAAGAAAAATGTAGTAAAAAAAAAGTATGCATCAGTCAAAAGTATTCAGACACCATCAGCTCTGTCTTTAGGATGGATAGTAGTCTTTACCATAAGTCCTTCAGAGTTCTCGCTTGGCTCACAGCTTTGCTGAGAAAAGGTGAGTCATTCACAGTTAATCATCCTAAAACATTGCTGTTCTTTGTATATAATCCATTTCCCATGGCATCTGCTCATATAAATGTTTTAATGAGAGCATCCTATTTATCATTTCTTATAACAGAATAGATTTCATCTTAAGTGCAAACCATAATTTATTCATACATCCCCCAATTGATGGGCCTTGCCTTGATCTCTAGCTCCTCACCACTAGAAAAGAGCTGCTGTAGATATCCTGATACATAAAGTTCCTTTTCCTTCTTGTTCTTCATCTCTTCTGCTATATAGACCTTGCAGTGGCACTGCTCGGTCAAGAAGCAGGCTCAATTTTATAACCCTTTGGACATAGTTCCAAATTGTTCTACAGAATTGTTGAACCATTTCATAACTCCTCCAACAGTGCATTAGTCTCATTTTCCCTCATCTCCTCCAACATTTCTCACCTTCTCTTTCTGTTGTATTAGTGAATCTGATAGATATAAGGTAGTATCTCATAATTGTTCCACCCCACATTTCTCCTATCGATAGTATTTGGACATTTTTTAAAAAAATGATTTCTTAAATAGAGAGCATTGATAATTTCACCTGAAAACTGTTCATACTTTTTGATCATTTATCAATTGAGGAATGGCTCTTATTTTTTTTTATAAATTTGTCTCAGATCTCTGTGTTTGAGAAATGAGGTCTTAGAAAAACTTGTTTAATATTTTTTTCCCCACAGTTACTGTTACTAACTGTATTTCCCTCCATCCTATTCCTCCAACCCCTATTTATTCTCTCTCCTTTTACTCTGGCCCTCTTCAAAAGTGTTTTGTATCTGACTACCCCCTCCCATAATCTTCCCTCTTTTATCACCTCTCCCTCTCTCCCTTCTCTCATCCCTTTCCCTTTCTACTTCCCTCTAGGATAAGTTAGATTTCTATACCCAAGTGAGTGTGTATGTTATTTTCTCTTTGAGTTAATTTTGATGAAAGTAACTCCCCTTCAACTCCTTCCCTTCTATTCCACCACAAAAGCTTTTTCTTGCCTCTTTTATGTGAAATAACTTACCCATCTCTACTTCTGCCTTTCCCTTTCTCCCAGTACATTCGTCTCTCATCCCCTTAACTCTATCTTTTTAATATATTATCCCATCATACTTAATTTCTTCCTGTGCCTTTTCTATATGCTCCTTCTAACCTAATAAATGAGAAAGCTCATATGGATTATCATTATTATCTTCCCATGCAGGAACAAAAGCAGTTCAACATCATTAAATCTCTCTCCTGTTTACCTTTTTTTTTTCCTTAGGTTTTTGCAAGGCAAATGGGGTTAAGTAGCTTGCCAAAGCTAGGTAATTATTAAGTGTCTGAGACTGGATTTGAACCCAGGTACTCCTGACTCCAGGGCCGGTGCTTTATCCACTGTGCCACCTAGCTGCCCCTCCTATTTACCTTTTAATGATTCTCTAGAGTCTCATATTTGAAGATCAAATTTTCTGCTCAGTTCTGATATCTTCATCCCCTGTTTCATTGAATGTTCATCTTTTCCTCTGAGAGAGAATGTTCAGTTTTACTGGATAGTTGATTCTTGGTTATAATTCAAGTTCTTTTGCCTTCTGGAATATAATATTCCAAGCCCTACGATCCCTTAATCTAGAAACTGTTAAATCTTGTGTTATCTTGACTGTGACTCTACAATGTTTGAATGGTTTCTTTTTGACTTTTTGCAATATTTCCTCCTTGACCTGGGTGCTCCTGGCAGTTCTCATTTTGGGATTGATGGATTCTTTCAATTTCTATTTTATCCTCTCTTCTAGATTATCAGTGCAGTTCCCTTGATGATTTCTTGAAAAATGATTTCTAGATTCTTTTTCTGATCCTGGCTTTCAGGTAGCCCAATAATTTTAAAATGATCTCTTCTGGATCTTTTTTCCAGGACAATTGTTTTTCCAGTGTGATATTTCACATTTTCTTCTAGTTTCTCATTGTTTTGTTTTTGTTTTATTGTTTCTTGATTTCTCAAAAAAGGAATAGGCTTGCCTTTGCTCTAGTCTATATTTTAAGGAATTATTTTCTTCAGTGAGTTTTTTTATCTCCTTTTTTCATTTGGTCAATTCTTTTTAAGATATTCTTCTCATCATTTTTTTTTTTTTTATTTTTTGGCTCTCTTTCCCCATTTGATCCAGTCAGGCTTTTAAGATGTTATTTTCTTCAGGGTTTTTAGTATCTCCCTCACCAAACTGTTGATTCAGTTTTCATGATTTTCCAACATTACTATTATTTCTTTTCTCAATTTTCCCTTTTACCTTCCTTACTTGATTTTCAAAATTCTTTTTGAGCTTTTCCATGGCCTGAGACCAATTAGAGGCTTTGGATAGAGAAATTTTGACTTTGTTATCTTCTTCTGAATGTATATTTTGATCTTCCTCGTGATCATAGTAACTGTCTATGGCCAACTGTGGTTGGCCATAAGATCTCCTTTCTGTCCTGGAACTTTGAGGAGGGTCCCTGTTCCACTGTGCCATAATCTCCGTTGTGCTTATGCTCCTCTTCTTGGGACTGGGGTCCCAGACTGTGACCCAGATCTGAATATGGGTAAAGAAACAGAGTCTTGCCTCAGTGACAGCAGAGACTAATCTCCTTTAGACTTTCTTAGCATCTTGGGGCCGAGAGCTCCAGAAGCTGCCACTTCTGGTGATTCAGTGGCTCCCGAGGCTGGCTCCTGGTCTGCTGGGGTCGGGTCTGCAGTGGGGAGGCCTGCGCCGGACTGTGCTGCATTCTCACCATGGTGAGGCAGATTTTTCCTGCTGACTTTCCAAGTTGTCCTTGACAATCTCTGGGCTGAGGGGTTTGGAAACCATCACCATTGCCACTGACCCAGGCGCCCTGCTGTCTTTTCTTGGATCGCTGGGACTGGTTTGCTCCTGCAGTCTGGGCTGCTCTGCACTCCTTGCTTACCTTGGTGCAGCAGACCCTTCCTGCCTGATCTTCCTAGTTGTCTTGGGTTGGAAAACTATTTCACTCAGTCTTTTTGTGGGTTCTGCCACTCTAAAATTTGGTTAGAGTCATTATTTAAAGGTATTTGAAGTGGTTTGGGGGAAACCTTGGGGTAGTTCCTACCTTTATTTCACTTTCTTGGCTCTGCCCCCATATTCAGTATTCTTGATATTATCATTGTCTGGTATTGTTTTTTCTTTTAGTAAAATGCAGTTTTTCTGATCTTTTAAAAAATTACATGTCTTTGCTTTTGCTTTATCTGAGAGCTACCTCTACTTTTTTTTTACTTTAGCTGAAGTATAGTAGATTCTGTACCAGTCTTTTATTTTAACTGTGTGTATCTTTCTGTTTCAAGAGGGTTTCTTGTAAATAATACATCAAATTATAGTTTCTAATATATTCTCTAGCTTCTATTTTATGAGTGAGTTCAAACTCTTCACATTTGTTTTTGATCACTAATTGTCTATTTTCCTCCATTATTATTCTTTTATAATTGTCCTTTTTTTTGACTTTATTTATTTTGAATTTAAAAATGTTTTCTCTAATTTTGCTTCCCTCCCCCCAACCCCACAGAAGGCAGTGTGTTAGTCTTTACATTGTTTCCATGGTATACATTGATCTAAGTTGAATGTGATGAGAGAGAAGTCATATCCTTAAGGAAAAAAAATAAAAGTATAAGAGACAGCAAAATTACATTATAAGATAACGGTTTGGGTTTTTTTTTTTGCAAGGCAATGGGGTTAAGTGACTTGCTCAAAGTCACACAGCTAGGTAATTAAGTGTCTGAGGCAACCTAGCTGCCCCTAATGAGTTTTTTCTTTTTTTTTTTTTTAATAATTAAAGGTAACAGGCAGCTAGGTGGTGCAGTGGATAGAACACTGGCCCTGGAGTCAGGAGGACCTGAGTTCAAATCCAACCTCAGACACTTAATAATTACCTAGCTGTGTGGCCTTGGGCAAATCACTTAATTCCATTACCTTGCAAAAAAAAATAATTAATGGTCTTTGTTCAAACTCCATGGTTCTTTCTCTGGATACAGATGGTATTCTCCATTGCAGATGGAGAATTGTCCCTGGTTGTTGCACTGATGGGATGAGCAAGTCCATCAAGGTTGATCATCACTCCCATGCTGCTGTTAGGGTATACAGTATTTTTCTGGTTCTGCTCATCTCACTCAGCATCAGTTCATGCAAATCCCTCCAGGCTTCCCTGAATTCCCATCCCTCCTGGTTTCTAATAGAACAATAGTGTTCCATGACATACATATACCACAGTTTGCTAAGCCATTCCCCAATTGAAGGACATTTACTTAATTTCCAATTCTTTGCCACCACAAACAGGGCTGCTATGAATATTTTTGTACAAGTGATGTTTTTACCCTTTTTCATGATCTCTTCAGGATATAGACCCAGTAGTGGTATTGCTGGATCAAAGGATATGCACTTTTTTATTGTCCTTTGGGCATAATTCCAGATTGCTGTCCAGAAAAGCTGAATGATGACTCACATTTTCTAACTGCCCTAATAATGATAAAGTTATTAGGTGTTACATGTATCATTTTTCCCATAAAGGAATGTTAACAGTTTAACCTTGTTTAGTCCCTTATGATTTCTCACTCATGTTTATTTTTTTATACTTCTTTTTAGTCTTCTATTTGAATGATCAAAATTTCTATTTAGTGTTGGTCTTTGCATCAGGATCACTTGAAAGTCCTCAGTTTCATTAAATAATTTTTTCCCCCTGGAGTCTTGATGGATAGGTCATTCTTGGTTGTAATCCTAACTTCTTTGTCTTTCAGAATATCAGCAGTTGTAGCTGCTATATCTTGTGTGATCTCATCTATAGCTCCCCATTTATTTCTTTTGGACTTTTAAAATATTTTTATTCTTGACCTGGAAGCTCTGGATTTTGACAATAATATTCTTGAGTTTTCATTTTGGAATCTCAGGAGATGCCAGAGGATTTTTTTCAATTTCTTCTTTGTCCTTCTCTTTTAAAATATCTGAGAATTTTTCCTAATATTTGATTGGCTTTTTTGGATTATGACTTTCAGATAATGCAATAATTCTTAAATCACCTCTCTTCAATCTATTTTCTAGGTCACTTGTTTAATCAAAATTTCACATTTTCTTCTATTCTTTATGCCTATATGCTGCATTCATGGCTCAATCTGAGGACCTCTAAGTTTTTGGTGTGTTCAGTGTGCCATTTCTACTGCATAGAACTTCTGGCCCCCTGCCCCCCCCCCCCAATCCAGTATCCATAGACCTGTCTTCCTAAGTGGCTCTGGGTTGGTAAATGACTCAATGGTAACTTTCCCACTCAGAATTCAGTTTGGCACATTTTTTAAGTTGTTGAGGGGGCTATCTTGGGAGAACTCATTATAAATGTTGGCCTCCACTTTCACCCCCAATTCTATACTTGTGAAGTTGATTTTTTTTTTTTTTTGTATACCAGTGGAAGACTTTACAGATAACTGTTGAATTGTATCTTGTTAGATTCAGCCCACTGCTCAACTTCTCAAGATCCTTTTGGATCCTAAACAGTTATCTTTCCCTCCTAGTCTTACACCATGTGTAGATGTAGATGTGATAAATATGCTACCTATGGCTTTATCCAAGTCATTAATAAAAGTGGTCACAGCACAAAGGCAAACCAATGGATCCCTAGAAGAATCTCCCACTGGAGATTTTGTGATACATGGTATTGAACCTTAATGACTCTTGGAATCTGGACAATTTGTCAATTATAAATTCATGATTGTATTCTCATCTTATTCATTTCCATCTTTTCTACACGCATAGCAATGAGACGTTTACTAGAATGAAGGTAAATTGTGTATAACATCTCCTTTAGAAATCCTGCCATAAAAAGGGAATGAGATTAATCTACTGACCATTTGCTGAGTATATCATAATGGGGATTCCTTTGGTGTACAGATTATATTAAGGTTCCTTTCAACTCTAAACTGATTCTTGGAGTGAAATCAAGAGTAGGATTGGTTGGCCTTGGAGAAAACCAGCTCCAAAGAGCTCACATCTCTAGAGCTTAAAGGCTACACATCGCCTTGTTCTCACAATTACGTGACTTTTTTCATGGCTCCCAATTTCTAACAGGAAAAACTTAACACTTAGTGTAGTGTAAAAGCAGAAAGGAGCAGCTTGGGGAGGTGTCGAGTTCTGATCACAAGTATTCAAGTGCAATATTCATGACCCTAACATGTTGAAGAATGATTTTCTCTTCAGCCAAGGGCCAAAACTATATAATCTCTGAGGTCTTTTCTGCCTCATTCCATCACTCAACCTGGGCTCAAAGTTGCCTTGGAATCATCCAAAGCAGGTCATTAAAGTAAAAAGTATTAAGTATTCATTATTCTGGCATGATGCCCTAGAGGTGATTTGATTCAGTATAACCAAAGTTCAACACCGGAAACAAATGAACAAGTCATTTTAAAAATAGAAACTGAAGAACTGAGACTCCATAAACACACAAGACTTGCTTATGATACTAAACCAGCCAGAAGGCAGCTTCCAAGAACCAATATTTATTTTGAAGACGGCAATTCACTTCCTTCTTGGAAAGAACAGGACAAAAGCAAAGAGAACATAAACATGTGGCATTGTAAAACATTTCTTTATTCATGGCTTGTTTCCATTCCTCTGTTATGCCGTCATTCCCTTTTCAATAAACCTTCAAAGGTGGCTGAGTGTTGGCCTGTTTGCCTACTGTTCACTCCACAAGGCCCCAACCTCAAAGATTTGGAGACTTGGCAAAGAAGGCAGTAAAGCTGTTTTGTCATTTGCAGATGGCAGAGACAATGGTACCACTAATGTTCAAGTGTATATGAAGGAGTATCTTTAAACCAAAGAAAAAGCTTGAACTATTTGGTTTGAAGGATAGCTGTCATTCCACGTCTGCACCCTCAATGATTGGTACCTGCTGTATAGCATGGGCAGAGACAGAAAGGGATAAAGAAAAGATCTCTAGCAACAGATGGCAGTAAGCAGAGAATTCAATGTCTGCAGAGAAGAGGCAAGGATTGGTCTCTCAGATACACTCCCCCATTCCTAAGTGGGCCTAGACATGATCACATAGTACTGTGGACTACAAAAGTCGGGATATTTTTCAACTTGTTTTGGATCTGTGAACTTTCAGAGAACTTGTATAAATCATATCATCTTTTCAAACCTCAATTTCTTCTCTAAAATGCAATAGATAATTGCAAAAGCCTACTCTGATTCTAGAATTCCATGATCCCACTCACTTCTGGATCATCAAAGTCAACCACCTGGTTCTGGGATTTTCAACAATTCAACACCCAACCACCACAACAAAATCAAATCCAAATGATTGAGACTCTTTAGAGTCTCAAGAGTCTGAGACCTTAGACACAAGTTAACAATATTGCTCTTCTAGTAGAAATCAGACCTGACTTGGAGCTAGTTGAAATACAAAAGCCTCTGCAGTTTTAAGCTATTAAAATTTAATCCTTTTAATATATTAAATTTTTTATTATATTAAAAGCGTTAAACTCTGGTAGCTTAAAACTGCACCGAGACCTTGGAAACAGTCTATGTATAAATCACTCTACCTGAGGCAGCAGTTCCCACATGGAAACCACCAGTTATAATCAATGGGCTAAACTCCACTGAGCCCACTTCATCTTAGGTACAGCACCATATTCCAGGACACCAGACTACCACTATTCCTTTGTTAATTTATTTTGCAAGGGTGGGGCATAACAGCTGTAACAGCACATTCTAGTCTTGGGTTCTTTCCTTGCTACCAGATTCTCTTTCAGAGGAATCTGGTGCCACCAAACTTCAAAGTCTTCTTCATTTCCTAGTTCAACAAACCAGACAGACTCTAATGAACTTTGCCAAAATATCTGTCCCTGTGCCTTCCTACATTAATGTCTCAGGTTCTCCTTAAATATCCCCAACTGTAAAAATTTCTTACTTCCTGCAACCCATTTGGTAGTTGAGGACATTAACAGTTTTTTGGGTATCACTTTTAAGACTTAAAAAATAATATTGGACCAACATATGAAAAAAGTAGATTTTAAAAATCCTGATCTTACTACCTAAATCTATCCCTTTTCCCATACTGGGCAATACTGGTTTATTAGAGAACCTAATTCCCTTGTTCCTTTTCATTCACACTGTTTGTATTTGGTCCCATGTACAATTTTTTTTTAAAAAAGGTCTAAAAATACAAGTATGGTAATGTTTTAACCTTCCTATAAAATAATATGATGGAACTGACTATGAAAGTTGGGTGACTTTTCTTCTATGCCTAATTACTTGCCAAAATACTTCCTTTTTGGAAATTTCTTTTGAGGTGGCAGTCAAAGGGATGGAGTGGAAGATTCAGGGAAAATGATATAAGATGACTAGAACTATAAATTGGAAGCATCAGAATATGTAAATATCACTTAGAGGGTTCTCAGGCACAGCTCTGAGCTAGAAAGGCTTTTCTAGAAAAATCAGTTTTCAACCTATCTCCAGAGAGAAAAAAACTGATTGCTTAGTCCAGCTAGGCTCAACTTCTTAAAGCAAAGGAATTCTGGACTTTTCAAAGGCAAAGGCAATCGAGATGTGGGAAGCAAGGACATGGAGTTTCTGCTATTTTAGTCCTCAATGGTCCATGAGTCTAGCCAATGATGACAACCAAAAGAGTACCACTTCCTAGGCTTCCCAATGTTGTGGTTTACATATTTGAATCTTAGGCAAGCTACTCTTCTCTTCCCTTGGAAAAGCTAGGCTACCCTGATTAGACTCATTTTAAATGGAAAAACAATAATCATTCTATCTGGAAACAAGAGACACACCCTCTGGTAAAAATTTCAATATAATAATGAATGCTTCCTTCTATCCCCCTGGATTTAAAGTCATAATCCTCTCACCCACTCCCAGTATGAACTAGTTAAGTTTTAATGATGTTTGTGCTTAAAACCAGATTCATAGGTCCCTTCTGGGTGGTAGAAATTGTGACTAGTACAGCAACAGTCAGGGCTGAGAAGACATAAACTCAAAGCAGAAGAATTCTTTAAAAAAGTGATGATTCTTTGGAAAACTATCAATCATTTACATCAATTAAACTCAGGGGACAAATGTCAAATAAAGAAAATTCCATTTCTACAGTTGTTTTTGCTAATGCCAGGATTAAAAACAAGATTTTGGACATTCTCCAGCACTTTAAAGTGCCCATATGATACAAAAAGGTTGGAATGAAAGAAAATAAAACTAAAGTTCTTATCCCATGGCATATATAACTCTCCTTCAATAAGAGCTCTTGTAACAAGATTTTGGTTATTTCTTTTCTCTTCTTGGACAATTCAAGAATATTCTCCCTCTTCGTGGTCCATGAAGAGGTACAGTTTAGAATAGGAGAGCCCCCATGCTGCCAACTTCACTCTGTTCTTTGACAAAGATTTCGAAGTATTGGTAAATGATGGTGACAGCAAGCAGGATTCCCGTTCCAGATCCAATAGCTCCGAGGAAATCTGCCAGGACTGAGAGGGCCCCAATGCACAGTCCACCAAATGCAGCAGCTGTGGGAATGTATCTAGGAGAAGAAAAAGTAACAAATGGAAGAGTTAAATGGAAATGATAAGACCTGATTTTTCTTGGTATTAACTTTCATCCTCAACAACTTTGCTTTCCTTGATCTCATCAAAAAAAAATTCAACATACAGCCTATTCTTCTGTAGTTTAACTTGGCTAAACTGAACTGAATTCATCTTCATTTCTTATGCCACAGGACAGGTTCAGGATGTGTAACAAAAATAAGGTCTAAGGAGCCAGAGATGCCAAGTTTTAAGTATTCTCTAAGATATCACATTAAAATAATAGCCCCCCAGGTTCATGAATTTAAAATCCATAAATTTATCTATTCTGGGAAAAAAAATACAGAAGTATCTGTGATATCATCATTGGATAATCTCTCCACAGATGGAGACTGAATCTTCTTTTGTGACTCAGCAACAATTTTGGAGTTACTCTGGCAAAAAAAAAATGCATCACACCTGTGGGCACTGTGGTGAGGAGCCTGAATGAACTTAATTACGTAAGTCCTTGGGTGACAGGAATACAATCCATTATCAGGCCTACACACAAAAGACTTTCTAGCTTGTTAGGATAGACCAAAGTCTATTATCCACTAGAAAATTTTTCAAGAATGCAGTCACTCCATTGCCTTGCAAAAAAAAGAATACAAGGTCACTTTTTCATCAAGATGGGATCTAAGAATGAAATCTAAATGGAGACTAGTTGATCAGAGCTCAACTGAAAAAAAATTTCAGATCATCTCCGTATTAGCAGAGTCAATGTCTATGATAGGTATAAAATGGTTGCTCACCTATTTAATTCATGGACCATGGAAGTTTCTCTGTGACCTCTCATCACCATCTGCTGTTCCTTTAGCTGTTTTGCAACCTACATACCACCCAATCACAGGAAAAAATAGATTAGCTTCACCCACGAACAAAAGTCAAGGTAGGAAGTTTTAGTTTAGTGATCTGATCATTCAGAATACTGTAAACTAACAATAACAAACCTAATATAAACTCAACTGCTATAGAAGTCCACTGACAAATATCCTTTTTATAAATCTCACTTCTTTTCTCAGATCCACTATTAATTCAGAGTTTTGCTTTGAGCAAAGAGCTAAACTGTGACTTGGGTTATCTATTTTCCCCTAGCTGTAATATTTGTAGAATATAATATTCCTGGATCTTGAGAGTATCTAAGATGCTTAGTCAGCAAACTAGTTTTCTACTAAAAAATAAAATACTATACATTTTATTGTTTATTCCTGCTATATAATATCAAGTAACAATTCTACTTCCACTTACATCTTTGGCTGAGGAGCCTGAGACTTCAATCCATGTTTTGGAAAAGAATGCGCATGAACCTAGCATGAACACTATGTACACAACTGCATGCACAGGGTCTTCTAGAACAGAGCCAAAGGATTCTGGGGGTGAAAGGTAATAGCAAAGGCCACCAACTGGATAAGCACGAGCTGGACCCCCAGAAGAAGTATCCTAAAGACAATAATAAGAAGTTAACATCATTTAGATAAATCTTAGTATTCAAACTTGCAGTCAAAAAAATCAGAACAGATATATGAAATCCACCATAATTTGATCAGAAATTTCAATTATAGTGGGGAAAAAAGTCACTGAGATCTCCTCCTCCCTTACTTCAAAGCACTGAATTGTTTTAGCAATATATGTAATCAGATATCCACTTAGAGCACTAAAAAGTCATTGTTTTCAATGGGCAGGTAGCCAAAGAATATGTTCACATACATAAAAAGGTATGTTGAGACATAATACTTACAGACCAGGTGCCCAACAGGCTAACCAATAAGTTGCCACTGAAGCGAGCGGACAACATCTGGGAAATGACGTACAGATTTGATACTAGAGCAGACTGAAGGATGATGGGAATGTTGGAAGTGTAGAAAAGCTTGATGGGATAGGTGTTGTACTGACCACGGTACCGTGCTGATTTGATAGGCAGGTCAACTCTGAAGCCCTAAGAAGTCAAACAGCATATTTGTCCTTGATCATTTCATTTTTATATTATTATATTTATTAGACACAGCTATACATGAGAACCTTTTGGCCAAGAGTTTCTTGTACTGCAGTAGGAAGAAAGAGAGGAAGGAAGGAAAGGAGAGAATGAGGAGCAGAGATAGTACTGGGGAACTAGCATAGTGACTTTACACACAATAACTTCAAAAATATGTTTATAATTGAAACCTAGTCATATAGTCTTCTAATGCTGCCCAACCCCACAGTCTGCCATCATGCTAACAAGGCTTGTGGGGGTCTCTGAGAACCCTCTCCTTTCCAGTCTCAGGTCAATGGCATCCTATTAAGCTATTTTTTTCTTCTGTGCTTCTCAATGTGTCTATTATAGTGCTCCTTTGCATTCTGAATTTTTTTTATTATCTGTTCAGGTAGGAGAATTGATTACTAAACTAAACTAAAACTCCCTACCTATCTCAGGGTCTTTAAGAACTGAGATTTTACCTTAGAAGTTTTGTATTTTTACTTTCTCTCAATGTCTATAGCACTCTGTAAAACAAGGTCTTAATAAATCATTAATAATGGTTGTTACCAATATCAGCAAAGTGTAAAGCAATAAACCTAGGGGTCATCTTGCCATTCTCACAAATCTAACTATCAAAATCTCAGCAGTAGAAGTATTTGAAGTACTGAATCAGAAAATTCAGAATTCACACACACAGACACACATATATATAACCCAAATATTAGGGCCTTAATAGATATTATGCACTCATCACTTGGTATAGTAAAGAAATGAAAGCTGTGTTATAACAAGTGCCTCAATCAATGGAAATTACTGATATTAAGAATATTGTATTTTTTTAAAAAACCAATTACTATGCCAAATGTGAAAAAACACTGTAATAAAGGTTTGTGCTGTATCTCCAACTGAATGCCCTGCTTTCTTGTCTTATTTCTTGCTGTTTGTGTCAGATACTTGACCCACACCTGAAAGTGGAATTGTTCTATAATTGAAACCTGTTTTGTCCTAACCACCAAGTTTTATTCCTTCACCAAGCTAGTTGTCCTATGGGTGAAGGATGGCACTTAGTTGGGTTAGTCTTCCTCAACTAATTTTTAGCTTGAATTCCTTCAAGAAATTTTTATAGATGAAATATGTAATTCAAAAAACTATCTAAATAAAAGTGTAGAAATCAGTTCAGGATTCTTACTTACATGGAGGTTATGACCACAGACTTATCTGGAGATGGAATAACCTTATTGATCTCAAGAGATCAAGTCCTCATTTCACAGCTAAGACTACTGAGTATAGAGGCTTATTTAAGGAAACAAAAATAGCAGGTGACAGTGAGTTACCAGGAGAGAAGGGGAGAGAATTAAGTCACATCTCTAACTGAAATAGTCATACCACTCTCAAAAATTCAGTTCAGTGACTGTATTTTTCATTTTTCAACCATTTAGGCAATATAGATATATTCTCAATATTACAAAATTTAATATTACTAGGCAATATATTATTATTGTTATTATTATTATTATTTCTATTTCTTGGTAATGATGAATTTGGGGTACATAAGTAAATACAAATTTGGCACTAAGATAAAAAAGTTGGCTTCATATTATTTAATATTTACCTGAGAAGTAGCAATGACATTGGTGAGAGTCCACCTTGAAAGCAGAAGACCTAGATTTTAAGAACCACCTGAAAAGGATTAGCTTTGTGATTCTTGCAAGTCCCAACATTTAAGTGCTTCCAGGAAACTCTCTTAAGATTAAGAACTACAAAGCAGATAGATTGATATTGGAAGGAGGTTTTTCAAAAAAAACCCACAAATTTCAATTGATCCCCTCTGACCTCAAACCTTATACATCAACTGGAAAAGTCCAACTGCGAATGAAGTTCTTAGATTTCATTTGAAACACTCATGAATGTACCACGAGAACTTGCCACCCAATCTAAATACCCAAACAACTGGAATCCCAAGGCAAGCTTTGAACTAACCTGAAAATAGATAACAACTGCAAATACAAAGATGGTAGCGATCAGATTCATGAGGTTGGGGAGGTTTTGGCGGTAGAAAGCTTCTCGAAGGGCCCGAACTTTATCTGTTCGTGTAGCCAGCAGATGGAACAATGCAATGATGGCGCCTTCAAATTCCATACCTAATTTTAAAAAAAGAGTAATATAATGCATATTCCTCCCCACAAAATACTGATTGAATTTTATTTCTCCATATGATATCAGCTCCATGAACTGGAGTTGCTGTGGTCAAAGGAAAAAAAAAACAGATGCCATTCTAAGATAACTCATATGACCTAGAAATTAGTTTTTTGCTTAGTAACCAAAAGGGTCTTGAACAGAAAAATCAACTTTAAAAATCCCCCTTTCAGAAAAAGAAAATCCTTGGACTAGAAATAAAAATTGACCTAAAAGGTCCATTTCAATCTTGTTTGAAGTTAATGATTTAACACTCTACAAAACCATTTTAGGGTGCCTGTGGACTGTGGGATCCCCAACCTATCTGATAAGGATGGCCCCATACAAATGCTCCTGCAAATTACCTGCAAGTTTATATTTTTGGAACAAGTATCTCACTATGAGCAAATGGAAATCATCCCCATCCCCAGATTTACTGGCAGAGACTTAAATTTCCTTGCTCATGTGTCATTCTCAGAAATGTGAACTTGGTATATGGCATTAAGGTACTAAATGGAAAACATCTACTTAAGTAACCTGTTATTTAAGGCAAGTCCTTTAGATCTCAGAAGTCTTATGCAACCAATGCCTCTTTTCTTATTGAAACAAAGTTGCATATTATAGGTGTGTAGTAATAAGTATTTGTTAATTTACCTTGAAGATTCAACCAGCTTTACTGGCTAGCTCTCCTACACAACTCAAACTTTCCTTTCTAATGTAGGAACTGAAAAAGTACCAAAAAAACACTTTAAGAAATTGCTAAGTCAAAAGTCTTGTGGAATATTTGGAAATATTCTGTCACTCATTTGTTTCTTTTTTTCTTTGTACTTCCTGTGTTCACTAGGTCCTTGTTCTTCTGTTTACAACTAATACACGAGTATTTTTCTATAGTGTTAGTGGACTGAATTCCACAAGTACATGATGCTCAATACAGGTTCACTCTGTCCCTGGGCCACTTCTACAAAGTTTCAGAGAATTGGCTTATTCAAACTTCCACAGCTAGTTAGCATTTAATCTTACAACACCTCTTGACTATTTTACAACTTCTCACAACTGCTCCAATACATCCTTCAATTGGTCACTTCCCAGGTGGTGCTCCTTTTACCTCCAGGATTCAGGATAAATTCCTGTCTGATTTTTAAAGGCCTTCCTACATTTCTAGTCTTCTTACAACTTGCCCTCTCTACAGACTCTACCATCCAATGATACTGTTATTCTTTCTGGTCTCTGCCTCTTGACTTCTTTTCAATCTCGGCTAAATCTCCACCTTTGGGCAAGGACGCTTTCCTGGTACTCCGTGATGCTGATGCCTTTTCTTGGAGATTGTTTCCAATCTGTCTTGTCTACATCCTGTAAGTCCACAGCTGTCCACATGTTGTAAACCTCGGTGCTCCAAGGGAGGAGGGGTTGTCTTGGCTGTTCCTGGTGTCCCTAATACTTACTTAACTGAGGGACTGGCACAAAGGAAGCACTTAACAAATGCTTATTGACTGAAAGATTGTCTGTCTACTTCTGCTTGCTTCTATTTTTCTCACCATCTATTTCCTCTTGATGATTTGGCTCCCATGTTTACTATTCCACCGAAATGATTTCCTACTAAGCAAAATCAATTGTCTTTTATCAGTTCTTATCTACCTCCTTTGTAGTTGGTTATGCTTGTTACTTTTTAAAAAAAAATTTGAATCACAGACTATTAAAGAGACCTGAGCTCAACCCAGTCTAATACCCTCTTATCAACTGCCCCACTGCACCTTCAGCTTTTCTTACTCTACTAGTTCAATTCTCTATTGTGTGTGTGTGAAGGGGATGTGGCTCTCCTTTTACATTTTCACTAACCATATCCACTCCACTTTTCCATTATGCTTTCAGTGGTCACTTGTAGATAAGATGGCTCCCACATCCCTCTCCTCATCCTTGACCTCACCTTTTCTTCAATCCAAACCTTCAGCTAAAACAAACTTGTTGATGCCTTATCAACACTCCTAAGTGAATGTGCCAAAAACCAAACCCTCTACCCCCAAAGATCTTCACGACTTAACGAGCTGCCATCTTCCCAGCTCCTCTTTTTCCTTCACAGAAGGCCCTCCTAACTCCTCAAGCACCACCGTATCTTGTGCTTCTTCCAGTTCCTCAGACACCCTGGTCTTCAAAGTCCTCCTCCCTTCACTCCTACAACAATATTATACAAGGTCTCAAGCTGACTCCCCTCTTTTTTGCCCACTTTTATAGACCTCCCCTCCATCCACTGCCTGTTCCAACTCCTTTCCCCCATGTCAGCCTGACATAACGTCCCCTTTAAGTTTAGTACTACTGTTGGGAACATAAACTTCTTTGTGGTTTATATATGCGATCCTTGTTCTCTAAAACACACTACCTTTCCTGTACCCCCATCCATACTTGTCAATCTGTTTCAGAGCTCATGAAAATCTATTTTTAAAATCCAAGAAGTAACTCTTCATTAGCTGAACCTGACCTTCATTTCTCCACTCAAGACTTTCCTCAGTACACAATCTACTTGGCAAAAAGAGGTTCATTTGTTTCATGCCTCACTAATTAAGAGTATTGTGAATAAGGCAAGGATGATATCCCAGCATTCAACAGACACAAGACACTTAACTGTTGACTATTTGCTTCCAGTAGGGTCCCACAGAGTTGATGAAACAGCTATGGTTACGTAGCTATTAAAATCTAATTTGTCAAAGGATTCTCTTGTGGCACTGAGAAATATTATTTGAAAAAGCCCTCGGCTTCAATATAGATTATTTTAATACTTGTCTTGGCACAGAAAGAATTTTCAATAGTGAAGAGGGCATGCAGAATGCACATTAAAACTATTCAAGAGATGAAAAGCAAGGAAAATGGTGAACATTGGGCTTTTACCTCGGCCAGTGTTGACAGTGGTAGGACTGAATGCTTTCCACACAATGGTCTCACAGATGTTGGTAGCAATGAAGAGAGAGATACCAGAACCCAGACCGTAACCTTTCTGCAGGAGCTCATCCAAAAGCAAGACAATTAATCCAGCAACAAAGAGCTACAATAGTAAATAGAAAACAACAATCAGGAACAGATTATCCCATGTCATTCATCACAGGCACTGTCCTGGCTTAATGGAACCTTCCTTTTCATCTGGGTCTAAGGGCAGGCAGGGTCTTCAGAGGACTTCCCTTTCTATACTACTGAGACTTGCTTTTTGGAAATGATGAGAATGAAAGGTCATTTGGAAGGGAACGAAGAAAGGAATTGCATGTTAGCAAATTTATTACCTGAATGGTGATCAGGAGGCAGATCCCAGCACCCATTTCAGAGGGGTCTCCATACATTCCAGTCATTACATACACAATAGATTGGCCAATAGTAATGATCATGCCAAATACTGTAAACCAAAGGGATCACAGTTCATAAGGGTGGTCAAAGAAGATAGTAGCAGCTCAAATATTTAAATTAAAGTAACCAACCATTCCTCCGCTATTAGCTTTAAAGCATGCCATCGTTGTGGTTGTTGAATCAAAAGTTAACAGAATGCTTTCCAAGAAAGGCAATCCTAGTGTCTAATTTCACTTTTGTTAGTCAGAAGGAAAATTAATTTAAGGAAGTAGTAAAGAAAAAAATTAAAAGTACAGAGGTGTATGGAAATTTCAGATACTATACAGAGTCCTGCTGTCAAACCAGTGGAGACAACCTGCTTTAGAACAAAGAGCACTGAATCAGGTACCAGAAGAATTGGATTCTAGACTTGGCTCTGCCAAGTATTACCCTGATCATTTATCCTCTTTGTTTATATTCTGTAAAGTGGGACATCATTGGATCTACTCTCTAGGGCCATGGGTTAAAATGAAAACATTTGTCTAAGTATTTTATAACTGTAAAATGTCACTCATGAATGTTAGGAGGGGAGGGAATAAGCATTTATGTTGTGCTTAGTTGGTATCAAGCAAAGTGCTTGATTGTCTGCCCTAGACGGGAGGGAGGGAGGCCCATTATCCACATTTCACAGTAGAGGAAAAAAAGGCAAACAGAGACAATAAGGCCTGCCCAGGTTACTCAGTCAATGTGTATCTAGTCACATTTGAACTCAGGTCTTCTTGATCCCAAGCTATTTGGGAAGTCACTAAGCAAAGGCCAAAAGCCTGGCTCTCAGATCATTTGGCTACTGGATAGCCCATAATATGGGCCTGTGGTTTCAACTCAAGCTTAATCACAGGGCAATTAAGCATGATAAATAACGATATTCCTTTCCTAAGTTTCAACATAAAATGTTTTTAAAGGGAAAAACTTACTCTTTAAGAGATAACAACTTACTTTTCAATTTCTCTTTCCTACAAAGTTAACTTAACTCAAACATCATTATATTTGCACTGTTAGAAAACAACGGTATGAGCACACTATTACTGCTTTCATTGTACTAGACAGATCACCAGGTCTATGGTTTCAATTCCAGTCTATTCTGTCATGTAATTTCTTTTTAATTCCACAGCTCTAGTCAGTATTATAGTCAAAACTTAAATCTATTATCTTCTAATTCCAAATTCTAGTCTAATGTATATCTTATACTCTCATATCTAAATATGCATATACAAACACATATAAATATATACTTTAAAAAGGTGCCACAGATAAAGCCTATATCAGATTGCTTTCTGTTGGGGGAAGGGAGGAAAAAAATTGTAAAACTCAAAAAAAAAAAAGGATTGGTTAAAAAATACCATTGTATGTAGTTGGAAAAAAAATATAATTAAAAATTATATATATATACATGCAGGCCAAACGATAGTAACAGAATTTCTAACTGCCAATAATATACCTGTCAATAGTACAAGCCCTCATGCTTGTGGTTTGGTACTGATAACAGCTGTGATAATGCCGACTACAAATGAGCTACTCATGAGGATAGTCTTTTTTAGGCAGTTAAAATAGGAAAATCAAGTCTTTATTAAGTGCCTACTACATCCCAGGCATTGCTGAGCCCTTTAAACATATCTCATGAGATCCTCTGAACAACCCTAGGAGGCAGGTGCTCCTGTTATCCTCATTTTACAATGGAGGAAACTGAGGCAACAACTGTGACATCTGTTTCAAGGTCACATAAGTATCTGAGGATGATTTGAACTCAGGTCTTCCTACCTCCCTCATTTCCCAAAATTCAAATCCTGCCTCAGACACTTCCATGCTGTGTGATTCTGCACAAGTCGCTTAACCCTGTTTGTTTCAGTTTAGAAGGAAATGCCAAACCCTAGTGTCTTTTTTGCAAAAAGCCTCAATGGGGTTATGGAGAGTCAGAGAGACTGAACACCACAAAACCTCCCAACTCCGGGCTCATTCCTCTATAAATAAACATTTCCCCCCACACAAACCAGAAGTACAATGCCTTTTGGTGCTTTAAATTTAAATTAACAGATTTATCCATTTACATTCTATTCAAGCTGTTGGGAGTGGTGTGATGCTGGAAGGCATTAGAAACCTAAGACTAGAGTCTAACTTAAAAGAAAAACAGGCACAGATTGCTCAGACTTTTGTTTCCCATTGACTTTATATTCTCAATTAGAACATTATTCCTGATGTCACCTACATTTCTGGGCGCCATTGAAAAGAGCACGGTCTTTTGGGGTGTCACCCACTTCGATTATCTTTGCCCCTGCCAGAAGTTGCATGATGAGACCAGAGGTGACAATGGGAGATATTCCCAGCTCCATCAGTGTTCCTGCAAGACAATAGAGGAGATCAAACATTTTCTATTATGTGCAGGAAAGGATGTCAAACATGGACAAAGTGAACTGGTAAAGCTTGATTCATTCTTGTTCACCAAAGTTATATAAATACAACGTGTCTGGTTTGAAAATACATGAGTAACATCATTTAAATCCAAGCAAAAATAATGCTGAAATACTAACTATAAAGTCAAATCCAATTCATTCTGGAAATCCTGCCAGGCAATGTCTCATTCTGTTAAGAGAATCACATGGTCTCTAGGCAGACCCATGCATTTAAATTCACCACAACAGATTCATTCTGGTTTTGTTGAGATAAGAAAGGTTTACCTCTTCATCTGTTATTTAAAAGGATAACATTCAAATAGTTCCTAGAGACAGGGATGGGTGTCTATACAATTGTATATAGAATTGTGAATAAATCTCTACATCCCATTATACTAAAGTGAGCTGTTCCACCAACTGATATGAAACTATTTTTTTTACATAAACTAGTTAATCAAATACATCAGCAGGAGTACACAGCTATCCACCCAACTCCACCATATGTAACTGTAGAGATTACACACAAAAAATTGCCAAGATTTCAGACTCATATGCATAACCTATAGATATGAAAAAGATGCAGCTGAGAAACAAATTACACATTCTCTGTTGTGGACCACCTTATCAAAACATGAGGAAGACAGGTAGGAATTTCATCGTTTCTCTTCTGCAGGCATATTTTAAAAATCCATCCTGTTCCTCAGCATTTTTTACCCCTCTCATACATGGTCTTATCTTGTTATTACAAACTGCATACAAATGCAATCCAAAACAATTTAATGCCTTAGTGTTGACTTGGATATTTTATAAATCTATTCAATGCGGCATATTGTTCCTTTATTCACTGCATTCTCCTATCCACATTTCCCATAAAGACTGTCTATACCCCAGAAAAAAAGTTCTAATTTACAGCTAAATTCATCATCCACTGAACAGACAAAGCACATATAACTGGTCTGTTACCTCTATTAGAGGCCAAGATCACCCTCATCCAATAGAAAGGATCGGCTGAATCTGAGGACATGATACCAAACAGAGGGATCTGGAGAAAGGAAAAGAGAAGAGTCAATACTTAGCCCCACCCCAAAATCTCCCTTACCCCCATAACTTTTAAAATGAATTTTTACCACACAAAATATTAAACTTACCTGGCAACATACTAAGAAGATAAAGAGAGTAATAGCAGTCCATAATACCTTCTCCTTAAACTGGATCTAGAAAAACAGCAGCGAAAAGCTTTAATATTTTTCACAGTAACCAGTCTAATAAAAATAAATGCAAAATCAAATTCTTTATTTTTCCTTTCATACGAGAAGACACAAATTTACCTTAACCTTCTTAGATTAGACTTGAAAAATCATTAATATTTTTTAAATCAGATCCATAATCCTATTTTTTGAATACAAAATAACAAATGAAATAAACAAACTTTTTCATCAATATAGCAATACTTAATAGGATTATCACAATTACAATAAAAATGAATTACATTTATTTCTGCTAATTTTTAATTTGTGATAATTCATGGATTGGCCTAATGCTTACCTATAAACCAGGTAACTCTTCTCAGCAGTACCTTTGTTCAAAGACAAGTCTAAAGAACTTATGATGAAAAATACTATTCAATCCAGAGAAAGAACTATGAAGTCAGAATATAAACCCAAGCATACATTTTTCAATTTTTGAAATTTGTTTTGTGTTTTTGTTTTTCCTCTCTCTTGTGATTTTCCCCCTTTTGTTATTCTTCTTTCACACCATGACTAATATGGAAATGTATTTAACATAATTAAGACATGTACAACCTATAACTGCTTACTTGCTCTCAAGCTGGGAAGAGGTAAGGGAGGGGGAAAAAATCTGGGACTCAAAATCTTACAAAAAATGATTGTTGAAAACTATGCATAAAATTGGAAAAAAGTTTGAAAATAGGAAAAAAATGAACTAGTTAAAAATGAAAACAACTTTCTTTTGGGGGAAGGAGGGAAAAAATGTTTTAACCTACTTGAGAAAGCATCTTATGAGAACCTAGATCAGTCATTATCATACAGACTGAATACAAATTCATTTTGTATATTAATTAGGACTACTACTTAGAAATGCTTAATAATCTGCTAAGTAGCCATATACTTGAATAAAATAAAATTTTATTTTTCTAAAAATTTTCTGATCCAGACTGACCTTCACCCTCAGTCTATAATGATGACTTCTTTCCTTGGTAGGTTCAAATAATCTTATGTTAACTACAGAATCATGCTGCCTCTACTCATGGTCAAGATATAATGATTTGTTAGTCCATACTGTGGTATGCCCTTCTTTGTGGTCAGTAGAAATGTTACCTATATTTAATCATATTTTGTCCCTAAATAATGAAATTCTGACTTAATTTGATAGAATATGTAAACCTCTTTTAGTTGGTGAATCTGCCCCCTCCCTTCCTTCTTATGCCTCAATCCCAAAAGAAGTCCTTAAATGTAAATGTGAAATAGGCAACATTATTTAGATTAACTGATATGGCATCAAGCTTTTATTAAAATGGTTCCTTTTATGGAGATTCTTGTAAAGATATATAATTTAGTTCTAACTTTAAGGGAAAATGCTAAATTCCCTTAAAGTTAGAACTAAATTATATGTCAGGTCAAAGCTTGACTGAAAGGCAAATTGAGGATAAATTATGCCCTGTGTTAACCTTCCATTTTGAATCTCCATAATAAAAAAAAAATGAAATCCGATAGCTACTTTTACTATGTGTTAGAAGTTTTGGAAAAAAAGCTTAATGAGGAAAGAGATTTTACTATTAGATTTTAATTATTTGGGCAACTTTTAAGACCAATGGGAGATGACTGTGGTTAGAAATGAAAGTTAAACTGATTATTGAATAAGTAATAATTCACTAATGTTAGTCAAACAATACAGAACTGGTCTGCTACAGCTGGATAATCAGTTCACATTTATATAGCATTAAGATACCAAGAGGCAATACAAATATTATTTCCATTTAGCCTATAAGAAAAAGAAAGGTGAAAGGCATGACTTGACCATAGCGACCAAGTGTCAAGAGAATGAAAACCCAATGCACTGCACTTAGGGTTCTGACTTGGGTTCATTGTTTTTGATTGAGCCAGGCAGCGTAGTGGATAGAGCACCAGCCCTGGAGATAGGAGGGCGGGATTTTCTATCGGGCTTCAGACTTGATACTGACTAATGTGACCTCGGGCAAGTCACTTAATTGCTCCACAAAAATGACAACAAAAAACAAAGTTTTTACTTGGATTAAGCCAGAAAATCTGGGATCAGTCACTTAGTTCTCTGGAATTCAGGTGCTTCAGCATTCACCTTCCCCCGCTCCCTATGACTCGGCTCATCCAAGGTAAGACTGGTATAAAGTCAATCAGTAGGCATTAAGCAACTTCTCGTGGCAAGTGCCGCACTGAGCACAAAAGGAGACAAAAAATAGTCCCTGACACTTTGGGGCGGTCTGCCATGGAGGATGCCATCTGTATCCGGAGAAAGAACTGTGGAGTTTGAACAAAGACCAAGGACTATCACCTTTAATTTAGAAAAAAAAAGCCACATCTTATTGTCCGACCTTGTTACGTCTTATACTTTGTGTTTCTTCCTTAAGGATGTGACTTCTCTCTGATCACATTCAATACGGATCAGTGTATACCGTGGGGACAATGTAAAGACTGGCAGATCGCGTTGGGGGGGGGGGTAAGATTAGGGGGAAAATTGTAAAACTCAAAATGAATAAAACCTTTAAAAAAATGAGTCCCTGAGCTCAGGAAGTCTTGTACCAATGGGGAGCCAACGGGGCAGGCGCTGGGGAGCCGCGGGGGAAGGGGCGCGCCCCGGGGCGGGGGCTCGCACCCCGGGCCGGAGCCGCTGGGGGGGGCTGGCGGCGCCGGGGACACTATTTTGCCCCAAAGTCGGCCGGTGGGCTTTGCGGCGGCGCGGGGCCGGGCGCTGTCCCGGGTGCCCGGTCCCGGGCGGGCACCGCGTCCCTCAGCGCCGGGGCCCCGCGCGGAGCCTCGGCGGCGCCCGGGCTCTGCCCGCACACGCAGGGACCCGCCGCCGGCGGCGCCCGGCCTACCTTCCTCTCGGGCTTCTGGATCTCCGGCAGGATGACGCAGAAGGGCTTGATGACTTCCAGAAACTTAACTGCGGGGGGAAAAGAGAGCAGCGTTAGCGGGGCGGCGGCGGCGGCGCGGGGCCGGGGGCCGGGGGCCGCGGTACTCACTGCCCATGGCGGCGGCGCCGGGTGCTCGAGCTCCGGGAGGCGAAGGGGGCCGCGGCCCAGCCCGCGAGCAGCGGCGCGGCCGGAGGCGCGAGGCGAGGGAGCGAGGGACACGTCAGTGGTGGCGCCGCGCCCTGCGAGCTGGGCGGGGCCCGGGCCGGGGCGGGGCCGGGCGGCGCCGCCGCTAGCTTCCGCTTCCTGCCACGCGCCGCCGCGGCCGGGGCCGGAGTGCGCAGGCGCGCGCGCTGCACGTCGGGACTCGTAGGCCCCCGCCGGGGGGTGTGGCCGGGGAGCCTGCCACGCGCCGCCGCGGCCGGGGCCGGAGTGCGCAGGCGCGTGCGCTGCACGTCGGGACTCGTAGGCCCCCGCCGGGGGGTGTGGCCGGGGAGCACAGGAAACGAGACGGGCGGGTTTCGTCCATGCCGTCCAGGGAGGAGAAAGGAAACGTGCCTTTTGAGGGGACCCCCGCAAAGAACATGCAGACATTCTTCCAAACCACGCCATCAGGGAGAAGAAATCAAGCAAACATCTTTTTGAAATCCCTATATGTGATAAACATACACCGAACACAGCCTTGGAGTCAGGAGTCCCTGGGTTCAAATCCGTCCTCAGACACTTAATAATGACCTAGCTGTGAGGCCTTGGGCAAGTCACTTAACCCTGTTTGCCTTGCAAAAAACCTAAAAAAAAAATTATAAAAAATACACTGACCAAAATCTCCAGGGGCCGGGTCTCAACAAGGCTCTATGCCTGGCCATCCCCTGCTCCTCCCCCCCATCCTCCCTCTCTGGACTCATTGTGGGTGGGATAAAAATACACTTAAAAATTATAGAGATAAAGCACCGGCCTTGGAGTCAGGAGGACCTGGGTTCAAATCCGTCCCCAGACACTTAATAATGACCTAGCTGTGTGGCCTTGGGCAAGACACTTGACCCCATTTGCCTTGCAAAAAAAAAAATCTAAAAAATAAAAAAAAAAAATAGACTCCTCTGAGCAGAAAGGAAAGTTTATTTTGGCATTTCTAGAGAAAAGGGCACCCCCAAGCTTCACAAAGGTAGCAAAGATCAAGCAAGATTACGTGGCCCAGCGGGAAGCCCCCTCTCTTCCAACCTCATTGGTTAAGGTTTTCAGAGTTACAATCTTTACAACCTACCCAGCAATAAAGATAAGAATGAAAGGTTTTCATAAAATATTACCTCACCATCCAGATGGCGAGGGGATCAGAAGATTTCTAATGACCTTCTGTGAAATGAATACATGTCTGAGTATGCAAGGTCTCAGTTCAGCACAAGAGGAGGCAGGCTGCTGTTCTCCCGGTGCATTATCAAACAGGTGCTAAGACCGCAAGGTCTCTTCTCTGGAAGTATTCCACTATGTCCCTCCCTAACAGAATCAAGGCAAGGTCTTTCTGGAATAGTCCACTGTTTCCCTCCCTCGCAGAATCTGGAGGGTGTCTGACTGGGGATGCAAGGCCTCTCTCCCTCTTCTAAGAATAGTTTAAGGGTAATAGTCTCTGTTTTAATGATTTTTAACCCTGAGAGAACTTCACTAAGAATATTAACTCTCTTTTTTTTTTGTTTTGCAAGACAAACGGGGTTAAGTGACTTGCCCAAGGCCACACAGCTAGGTAATTATTAGGTATCTAAGGCCAAATTTGAACCCAGGTACTCCTGACTCCAGGGCCGGTGTTCTATCCACTGCTCCACCTAGCCGCCCCAACAATATTAACTCTTAAGAGGGAGTATTCCACTCAACTAGTTAGTCTTCACTTACATACTACTTGTGAAAATCTACTCCAGCAACAAAGAAAAGAAGGAAAGGTTTTCATATAATATGACCTCACCATCCAGATGGTTAGAATAACCTTCAGGATTATGAGGAATTTTTTTTTCTTTTTTAGTTTTTGCAAGGCAGTGGGGTTAAGTGGCTTGCCCAAGGCCACACAGCTAGGTCATTATGAAGTGTCTGAGGCCAGATTTGAACCCAGGTACTCCTGACTCCAGGGCCAGTGCTCTATCCACTGTACCATCTAGCCACCCTATATCTTATTGAAGTAATGTCACAAATCTACTTGGAACAGTCTGCTATCCTCCCAGTTAATACAAATATACTGATGGAGAAAACAGGTGGCATTCCAAGTCTCATTTGGAATGAAAGGTCTTTCTTCTAAGAATAATGGTTTGGTTTTCTTAGTATTTCTTAACCCTGAGAGGACTTTACTAGGAATATTAACTCAAAGGTTTTACTGGGAATATTCTAGTAACCTACAGAAGACATTCATTCATTCATTCAAATCTTCAAAATCTGGGGGAAGAAACAAAATAGATATTTTTTGAAATCTCTGGAGCAAACACTCATTCATTCATTTTTTTTTTTTTTTAGATTTTTGCTAGGCAATGGGGTTAAGTGGCTTGCCCAAGGCCACACAGCTAGGTAATTATTAAGTGTCTGAGACTGGATTTGAACCCAGGTACTCCTGACTCCAGGGCCAGTGCTTTATCCACTGCGCCACCTAGCCACCCCTGCCACCCCCATTCTTAAAAGATTTTATTTTTTTTTAAGTTTTGCAATTTTTCCCCCATTCTTGCTTCCCTCCCCCACCCCCCACAGAAGGAAGTCTGTTAGTCTTAAATTGGTTCCATATACATTGATCTCAGTTGAATGTGATGACAGAGAAATCATATCCTTAAGGAAGAAAAATAAAGTATGAGATAGTAAAATTACATAATACTATAACTTTTCCCCCCCTAATTTGACAGTAATAGTCCATAATTCTTTCTCTGGATACAGAAGGTATTCTCCATTGCAGATAGCCCAGAATTTTCCCTGGTTGTTGCACTGAAGGGATGAGCAAATCCTTAAAGGTTGATCATGGCCCCCATGTTGCAAACATTCATTCATTCTATCAAATCTTTACCAGAATCAGGGGGAAGAAATGAAATGTGCAGTTTTGGGGAATCTCTTCAAAGGACTTTCATCCTTCCTTTCATATCGCCAGTATTAGGGAATGGAAATGAAATGTGTATTTCTTGGAATCCCTAGAAAAGACATTCATTCATTCATTCATTCATTCATTCACAGGAGCATTTATTAAGTCTATACTAGGCACTATGATATTCACCAAAGTCAGGAAGATAAAATCCAAGAAATCTTTGAGGTCAAGGAGTTACATTCTATTATGACGTCTTGTACTTCTGTTACAGGGCTAAAATAGGACAATGGATTCAGAGTTGGGAATAACCTTAGAGATCAAGTATAAATGAAAACAAAATATACACCCCAAAATAGACAGACATTGTCAGGAAATAAAGAAAGGCTTCTTTTAGGAGGAAGCTCCTGAGCTGAGGCTTGGTAAGCTGGTAGTATGCAGTCTTTTTGGAAGGAACCCAGAGAGAGAGTACTGGAGAATAAATTGGAAATAAGCCTCAAAAGATAGGAACTAGAATGCAAAGGTCTTTAAATGCTGAAGAAGAGAGATTGGATTTTAACCTACAAATTTATTGAGTGATTGAAAGTTTTATTATTTTTTTTATTTTTGCAAGGCTTTTCTTGTGAAGGTTATATATATATATATATATATATATATATATATATATATATATATAGAGAGAGAGAGAGAGAGAGAGAGAGAGAGAGAGGTATAGTAGAAAGAGAACTTATTTTTAATTTGTGCAGTTATAATACTTAAAATGACTTAGTCACTTAAAGTTGTTCTTGATTTTAGCCTACAAATTTACTGAGAGACTGAAATTTCTGATTTTGATTTTTTTTTTTTTAATTTTTGTAAGGCAATGGAGTTAAGTGACTTGGCCCTGACTGAAGTTTTTTGAGCCAGGAAGTAATATATGGTTAAATCACTATATTAATATTAAATGGTGCTGACCCTGAAATGGCTTAAATCACTGTGGTTCAGAACTTCCTAGTTCAAGAGACAGCCTCAAAATCCTCAGTAACTGGGGTGACAGGCTTGCCCCACCATTCTCAGCATCTTAAGTATTTTACTTAGTGCAATTTAAAAACTTTTTTTGGAGAAGAGGTAATTTTTGTTTAATCATTTTGCTATGACACCAAAAATGGGTAAAATTCCTTGATATTCATAATGATCCTTCAAATTGATTGAGATTGAGAAGGAGCAATTGGGGAGGTCTGGGGAGAACTAAGGCAAAATAATGTGCCCTAAATCCCAAGATGGAGAATTTATCTAGGAGAAGGAGCGATCAAATGCTCCAGAGAGATGGAATGAGATTGTGTAAAGAATAACAGGTTTAAGGGGTGGCTAGGTGGCGCAGTGGATAAAGCACCGGCCCTGGAGTCAGGAGTACCTGGGTTCAAATCCGGTCTCAGACACTTAATAATGACCTAGCTGTGTGCCTTGGGCAAGCCATTTAACCCCATTGCCTTGGAAAAACCAACCAACCAAATAAATAAATAAATAAAAGAATAACAGGTTTAAAGTTGGGAGAGGGGCAGTTGGATGGCACAGTGGACAGAGAAAACTGACCCTGGAATCAGGATCAACTGCAACCTCAGATATTTAATAATTACCTAGCTGTATGACCTAGGGCAAGTCACTTAATCCCATTGCATTATTGGCTCTATGAATATGAACCAGACATAATCTTTCTGGCTCAACCTTAGCTCTAAAATCTGGATAAAGATATTTAAATGGTCAACTTCTGAGGATTATGAGAATTAAATGAGATAACAGATATAAGGTATTTCTTACACTTGCAAGTACTATATAAATATCAGCTATTATTAAAAATAGCATATTTCTATAGCTCTTTAAGGTTTATAAAGGAGCTTTTCTGGTAAAGGTGCTATATATATATATATATACATACATACATACATATATATATATTGAGAGATGTAGTAGAAAGAACACTTATTATTATTATTATTTTTTAGGGTTTGTTTTTTTTTTTGCAAGGCAAATGGGGTTAAGTGACTTGCCCAAGGCCACACAGCTAGGTCATTATTAAGTGTCTGAGACCGGATTTGAACCCAGGTACTCCTGACTCCAGGGCCGGTACTTTATCCACTATGCCACCTAGCTGCCCCAAGAACACTTATTTTTAATTTGGGCAGTTATGCTACTTAAAATGGTTTAGTAGCTTAAAGTCATTCTTAAAACAATATTGCTGTTACTATATACAACGTTCTCTTGGTTCTGCTTCACTTTTCTTCATTTGGTTCACTTCACTTTACTCTTCATCACTTCATGCAAGTCTTTACATGCCTTTCTAAAATTATAGAGCTTATCTTTTTTTTTTTTTTTGCATGGCAGTGGGTTTAAGTGACTTTGTCACACAGCTAGGTAATTATTATGTGTCTGAAATCGAATTTGAACTCAGATCCTCCTGACTCAAGGGCCAGTGCTCTATCCACTGCACCACCTAGCTGCCCTGAACTTAGCATTTTTTATGGCACAATAGTATTCCATCACAACCAGACAATCCACCTTGTTCAGCCCCCAAATGATGGGGATCCCTGTAATTTCTAGTTCTTTAACAACAGAATCCCTATAAAAAATCCCATTCACATTCAAAATTATAATTACTATTTGTGAATTTACCTCCATCTTACTTTTACTCAGTATTTTCTTTCTCAGCCTGTTTTTACACATCCCCATTATCTTATCTTCTCTGCTACCCTCTCACCCCTCACCCCTCACTTCACTCATTCCTCCAGGAGTTTCCCTTCCTCCTTCTCCCACCCTTGCAAATCCCAATCCACATGTCTTTTAAAAGTTCCTCCCCCATCCCGTACATACGTGTTGCTTTCTTTTCCACCCAGATAAGAGTAAGTTTCCAACATTAGCAGCCTTCCACCCCCACCTAATTCCTCTGTATTAGCTCTTCCTTTCATACCCCATTTTTATAATATAATTACTTGGGTAGCTAGGTGGTGTGGTGGAAAGAGCACCTTGCCTCAGACAGTTAATAATTACCTAGCTGTGTGATCTTGGGCACATCACAACCCCATTGCTTTGCAAAAATCAAAATAGATATATAATATTACTCCCTTTAACATTTTCCTAAAAAACTTTGTTTTTTAAATTCACCCTATCATACACAGCTTAGTCCCAACCTTTCTTTCAAACTACCTTAGTATTGATGACAGTTTCAAGAATATTGATAACATTTGTGCACACACACACACACACACACACACACACATATATAATAACTAAACGGCTTGACTCTAATGATTGCTTTATAATTAGTCCTTAATGTTTTCCTTATATTTCTTCTAGGTCTTTTATATTTATATTCTAGGTCTTTCAGTTCATCAAATATCTATTTTTTTCCCATTCAGTATTATACTCAACTTTGTTGGTAAGTTAATTTTGGATGCAACTTCAGCTTTTTAGCTCTTTGAAATGTAATGTTCCAGGGGCGGCTAGGTGGCACATTCAATAGAGCACTGGCCTTGGAGTCAGGAATACCTGAGTTCAAGACCAGCCTCAGACACTTAATAATTACCTAGCTGTGTAGCCTTGGGCAAGCCACTTAACCCCACTGCCCTGAAAAAAAAATCTAAAAAAAAAGAAATGTAATGTTCCAAGACCTATGGTCTTTTTTGAGTAGAAGCTGCTAGAAATGTAAAATACTGACTGTATATCTGCAGTATTTAAAATTTTTTTTCTCATTGCTTACAATATTTTCTCTATAACCTGGGAGATTTAAAATTTGGTTCACATAGTTCTGTAAAGTTTTCCTCCTGGGATTCCTTTCAAATGGTGAACATTAGATTCCTGCCCCCATTTCTACTTTACCCTTTTGTGCTAGACTTTCAGGGCAATTTTTCTTAACAATTTCTTGAAATATTGTATCAAGATTCTTTTTTTATCATAAATTTTAGGTAATTTAACAATTTTCCTCCCTAATTTTTCCTTGATCTCTCTTATCTGATTGTTTTCTGGCAAGGCAGTGGGGTTAGGTGACTTGCCCAAGGTCACACAGCTAGATAATTATTAGGTGTTTGAGGTTGGATTTGAACTCAGGTCCTCTTAATTCCAGGGTCAGTGCTCTTATCCACTGCACAATTTCTTGAAATATTGTAACCAGATTCTTTTTCTGAATGTAACTTTTAGGTAATCTGACAATTTTTATATTGTTTATGCTCTGTTTTCCAGATCAATTTTTTTTCCTAATGAAATGTTTCAGATTCTGTTCTATTTTTCTAGTTTTATTATTTCTTGGTGTCTTATAACATTATTCAATTACTCTTGTCCAATTCTAATTTTCAAGGAGTTATTTTATTCCTTAAATTTTGGACTTCTTTTTCTAATTAATTTTTTTTTCACGATTTTGGCTTGCTTTTATTTTTTTTTCTGCTAATTTTTCCTTGATCTCTCTTATTTGATTTGTTTTGTTTTGTTTTTCAAGGCAGTGGGGTTAAGGAACTTGCCCAAGGTCAACCAGCTAGATAATTATTAAGTGTCTGAGGTCACATTTGAACTCAGGTCCTTCTGACTCCAGGGCTGGTGCTCTATCCACTTCACCACCTAGCTGCCCCCCTTATTTGATTTTTGAATTTCTTTTTTAGTTCTTCCAAGAACTCTTTTGTGCTTGTGACCATTTGATGTTACTCTTTGGCACAGGAACAGTTGTTTTTTTAAACTTCACTAATTTCTCTGAATATGAACTCAAATTTTTTTTTTTTTAAGTCACAGTGGCTATGGTCAGGTTCTTTTTCTTTTGTTTATTCATTTTTATTTTATTTTTTAAAAAAGTTTATTAATAAGAGGTGGCTAGGTGGTGCGGTGGATAGAGCACCGGCTCTGGAGTCAGGAGTACCTGAGTTCAAATCCGACCTCAGACACTTAATAATTACCTAGCTGTGTGACCTTGGGCAAGCCACTTAACCCCATTGCCTTGCAAAAAAAACCTAAAAAAAAGTTTATTAATTTAAGCTCATTTTCATTCTCACTTGTAGGTATTGTTGCCCTAGGCCTTAGGTCCTCCATACTCATATTTTGTGAATTCTTTGGGGGTGTTTAGCCTTAGGGAATCTTCTCTTCCTCTTAAGCCATCCTGAGAATGTTCTTGCTCCCTATAGTACCACACTCCTCCTCACCCAAAGCCACAACTCAAGATCACATCTGGTCAGCACCTAGACCTGCTCTTTAGGTAAAAGTTCTTGATGTGAAAGTTCCTTGAAGCCTAAACTGCTTCCTATTCTGATACCCTCAGGTTTTGCTTTTCAGGCCAAACATCAACCCCTGGTGGTCTTGTCTTATCTGAGGTCCTCTCGGGTTGTCTTAGAAGGACATCTGCTTTAGCCCCTTTATTTTTGCTGTTTTATATTCATTTTATGATGATTTTCTGTCTGTTTAATAGATGAACTCTGGAGAGGTTGGACAGGTCTGATATACTCTACCATCTTCCTAGAATGACCCTCCCTCAGGGTTTATTTTTTGAGGTTGGCCATCCAAAGATGGAAGAAGGTAGAAACTTAATCCTTCCAATTCAGCAATTCTTCCTGACTCAGAGCCGAGTTCCTTTGGTAAGAGACCCCTATCCTCATGGTTTCCAGCCAATTATATTTCCCAGATTACTTAAGAGTCCTGTGCAGATGAGTGATTGGATATAAATGTATAAGGGCAGTCTATGCCCAGGTGTGAAATTCTTCCTTTACCTTTGAAAGAGTTTCCTTTCACTTTTCCAATATTTCTGCCTTTGTCTCTTCCCTTCAACTCTGAAAAAGTCTAACAGGATCTATTAAAGGCACAACTTTGTGGGAGAGATCATGGAGGATTTAAAGAAGGTAATATAAAGATGTAAAAACTAGCAATATAATACAATTTATGCTATGTGACTATGTGAGTGGGATAGATCTACTGTTATAGGAGGAAGAAATTCTTTTGGTTCATCCAACCTAGAATCTTATCTCCAAAAGGGAGAGCAGGGATGTATGAGTGGTTGAAGGAGAAATGTCTGTCTGGTTTTTTAATTTTAAGAAAATATAATTTGTGCTTGTAAATTCCCTCAAGTTGTCTGATGTAATTCCATTAAATGTCCAAGATAAGAGTAAGCTCAGCCCATCCCTCTACCCCTCCTCCAGTTTCCTGCCTTCCAAAGTGGTACCTGATCACAGTCATGTAGAGGGGGTGGGTCACCCTTCTCCTGACTCTTCCCTGCACAGGAAAGATAAAAATTTGGCCCATATTCTTCTTCATACCAGACTCACTGGGGTGAAGCCCAGCCATTTCTTATGACTTTGTTTTCCTTTCTCTCAGGCAATTCTAGCTTAGGCCTTTGTTTTTCAGCCCGTCCTTGTGTAACTGATTGTCTCTCCAGATGAAGTTCTGTGAATGAAAAATCTGAGCTTTTATAATTCCTGGGTCAGTTGTGAGTTTTTCATTTCCAAGAGCGCTGGTCTTTGTGAGGGCACTATCCAATTCACCAGCCACATGAGGGGGTGGCTGGATTCTTCCCTCAAAGACCAGGGATCAAATTACCTGAAAAAAAATTAAGAATATAGTGTGTAGAATTGAAAGGGACTTACTGATTGACTTGGTTCCTCTTCATTTCTACCTCTTGGATCAGATAGATTTTTAGAGATAAAGGCACAAAAGGCATCTCAAATTAACTTTTTAAAGTCAAATTCAATTGGGGTTTGGGGAACCTCAGGGAAACACCTTGGGAATGGTGTCCCCATGACAAGAGAGATACATGAAAGGAATTGGCTCCTGGTTGTGGTGACTGGATCAAGAAGGAGCTTACTTTGGGTATCCTGGTATGAATGAGTGAGTGTGTGTGTGTGTGGAAATATTATCTGGTGGTTTTCTTATTTTGATTATTCTTTTTTATTTATTTAGAACAACTAGGTGGCACAGTGGATAGAATGCTAGTCCTGGAGGACCTGAGTTCAAATATGACCTCAGACATTTGATGCTTACTAGCTGGGTGACCTTATAGATTTGATTTTTCCTTCTAAAATTTCCTGTTTATATCTTTTGACCATTAATCACTTGGGTAATGACTTTTATTTTTATAAATTTGACTCAGAGCCCTACATATTTGAGAAATGAGATGCCTTTATTAAAGAAATTTACTCTTAAAAGTTTTTTGTTGTTATTTCATTGTTTATGGTACCTTTTGGCAAAATGTACTTTCCCTTCTTATCTCTTTTAATTAGGTCTAATTTTGCTTTTTTTGCTTTGTCTGAGACCATGAGTGTTTCCTATGCCTTTTTTATTTCAGCTGAAACATAATAGATTCTGCCTCAGCCATTTATTTTAACTCTGTGTGTCTTTTGTTTCAAGTGTGTCTCTTATAAGCAGCATATTGTTGGTTTCTGATTTCTAATTCATTCTGCTATATACTTCCAATTTATAGGTGAGCATTTTCCCTTTCACATTTAGTTAAGATTACTATATATTTCCCTCTATCCCATTTTCTTTTGTTTATCCATCTCTCTTTTTATCTTGTCCCACCTCAAAAATCTGTTTTGGTTTTGACTTTTGCCTCTTTTAATCCACCCTCCCTTTTATGATCTCTACCTCCCCAGGTCAATATCTCCCATCCCCTTCCCCTCCTATTTCCCTATTGGGTAAGATAGATTTCTAAACCCAGCTCTGTGTGTGTGTGTGTGTGTGTGTGTTCTTTCCTCTCTGAATTAATTACAATGAGAATGAAGTTCACGTATTGCCTGACCCTCCTCCCCAAGTTTTCCCTACACTACAAAAATTCTTCCTTGTGCGCCTCTTTTATGTGAGAAAATTTTTACATTCTACCTTCCCCTTTCTCCTCCCAGTATATACCCCATTTTTTTAGATTATTATTATTATGTAATTAATTCACAACCATGCCCTCTGTCTATGTAGACTCCTTTTTACTTCCTTAATAATGATAAAGTTCTTAAGAATTACATGTATCATCTTCCCATGTAGAATTGTAAACAATTTAACTTAAAATTACTCATTCATGTTAACCCTTTTTATGTTTCTTTTGAGTCTTGTGTTTGAATGTCAAATTTTGCATTCAGCTCTAGTTTTTCATCTGGAATGCTTAAAAGTCTGTTTTATTCAACATCCATTTTTTTCTCCTGAAGGTTTATGCTCAGCTTTTCTGGGTAGGTTATTTTTTTGGTTTGTAATCTTAGCTTTGCTTTTTGGAATATTGTATTCCACACCCTCTGGTCCTTTAATGTGGAAGCTGCTATGATTTGTGACTGTAGTTCCATGATATTTGAATTGCTACTTTCTGGCAGCTTGCAATATTTTTTTTCCTTGATCTAAGAGCTCTGGAATTTGGTTTTAATATTACTGTGAGTTTTTTTATTTTTGCAAGGCAATGGGGTTAAGTGGCTTGTCCAAGACCACATGGCTAGGTAATCATTAAGTGTCTGAGGTTGGATTTGAACTCAGGTCCTCTTGACTCCAGGGCTGGTGCTCTATCCACTGCACCTCCTAGCTGCCTCCACTGCGCCCCCTAGCTGCCCCTACTGTGAGTTTTCAAGTTTTCATTTGGGGATCTCTTTCAGGAGGTGACCTGTGGATTCTTTCATCTAGAACCCTTTAGTTCTAGAGAAGCATTCCTTGATAATTTTTTGAAAGATGCTGTGCAGGCTCTTTTTTTGATCATGGTTTTCAGGTATTTCAATAATTTTTAAATTATCTCCCCTTGGTCTGTTTTCTAAGTCAATTATTTTTCCAGTGAGATACTTCATATTTTTTTTCTCATACCATAAAAATAACAAACTGAATTTAGGTTCTGTCTCTGTCATAGTTATCTTTATGACCTTTGATGTTATTAGAATTCTGAAAAGACATTTTTTTATATCCTATTAGCAAATAAAACATTCATAACCACTCTGTCCTTTCCAAATGAACATTGTGTACCTTTCTCTATTTCTTTTGGCCTCTAGGTTTCTGTTTCATAATGCCTGCTCTTTTCATCAGGAATTCTTGGAAATTTTTATTTTGTTAATGTCTATCCCTTCCCCCCTTACTATTATACTTAGTTTTCTTAGATAGGGTATTCTTGGTTGTAGGCCTTTATCTTTTGCTTTTTAAAATATTATATTCCAAATTTTCTTCTCCTCTATTAGTGGAAGCAGTGATCCTAACTATGCCTTCTTGGTTCTTTCTTTCCTTGCTTTTGGTTGCCTTTCTTTCCCCTGAAAGTTCTAGGTTTTGGCTAAGGATCCTCTTAGGGGTTTTCATTTTGAAATTTCTTTCAGGAAGTGACCAGTTGATTCTTTCTATTTTCATTTTGCCCTCTGGTACTAAACATCTGTTTTAATTAAAAAAAAGTTTTAATTTATGATTAATTATGAGAAATATAAGAAAGAGAGCTTAACCTCTTTCATCTGAGACTGGGTTTCCCCTAAGACTGACCCTATTCCTGTTCAATCACATGCATGTACCCAATGAGAAAGACCCCTCCTTAACAGAGAAGAAAGAGGAGTAAATACATCTGCTCTTTGAGCCCAGCAGTAGTTCTTATTACTAGATTTTTATTCATCCAGGAAAGAAGGATTTTTCTGAGACTAGGAGCTCTTGATGAGGCAGTAGTTCATAACCTCAAGCTATTTGTGATTTCTGTCACAGCTGAGAGTTCCTGCAATGGCAGCCTTAGTTGGGCACTATGGCAGACAAACTGAGATAGGTCCTGGAGAGCTGTAATAGAGATCTATGGGGAAGTCAAGGAATAGAGGCTTTGAGACAGACCAAGTGAGATGGGAACTATCAACTAGTTTTGGAAAATCTGGGGTTGGGGGAGAGGCTGATGCCAGCTTCTAGATCCTATTCTTGTGTTGTCTCATCATTTTTCAAGCTGTTCTTCAAAAGTTCCCAAGTCCGGTCCCTTATTTTGCCTGGGGAGACATGAGTGAAAAAGTTTCTTTATAGTTTTGCTCTGTAGTCATTACATGCATAATGATTTATTCTACTCTGCCTTAATACATCATATGGTCACTAAAAAGCCAACTGAGTCTTATGAATAAGTTGACTAATGAGAATTGATTTCCCAAAAGTCAGATGGGAGTGAGTCAGATTAATATTTTTAATAATTCTCATGTTTCAATTATATGCAGAGTTTTATAGTGTAGTATGTTTGTTGCCCATGTATATTATCTATCTATCTATATCTATCTATCTATCTATCTATCTATCTATCTATCTCTATCTATCTATATGTGTGTGTGTGTGTGTGTGTGTGTGTGTGTGTGTGTGTGTGTGTGTGTCTGTATGGGCTAGTCTAAATGTGACTTTCAGTATATCTTTCATAAATATCTTGGGAGTCTTGCTCACTTCTCTCCAAGGAAGATTTTGATTCCTTCTTGGAAGAGAGAAAGTAGAAGTTAGTCTGAGGATGGCTTCCTTTCTTTCTTCAGAAAGAGGTGCTGAACTAGATTTATAGCTTATAGCTCTCTCCCATATTTCTCTTGCAAGGGAAATACTTTTTATTCCCATTAAGTTAAATATGCTATACTGGTTACTATTCCTTAAAAAGGAAGAGGTACTCCAAACTTATGGCCAAAAATTTGTCACCAAATGCTAGGTACACAAAAGATCATCAGGAGAGTGAAAAAGAGCACCAGAACTCATTTTCTTTTCTAAGCAGATAGATAGCATCCAGAAATCATAGAAGTTGTATAACTTAAAAAATATTAGATAGTGCATAGAGTGAATGAGTTCTTTTATTAGGAGTGAGATATCTCAACAACTGAGACAGAGAAGTCCTGATCTCACTCCAGAAGAAATTCCCTGATGTCTCTAAGGAGATAAACTGGAAATTAGAGACATTTGGAGTTAATTTTTTCTTACACATCTGTTGCTTCCCCAAGTCTGTTTTCTTTCTTTCTTGATTTTCCTATGAAGACTTCTGCGTCTATATGAGTCTTCTCTTGAAGGAAGAAACTAATTTTTTTTACAGCAATTCTGCCCTTACCCAGAGTCACAGTAAATAATAATTACTCTCTCTACCATAGAAGAGAATTTTATGCTAATAGTCCATATTTGAATCAAGGATCACAATACTATTATAATTTTGAGGGTAGATGACGTATTTAAGAAGTACGGTTGTAAGGGTTGCCGAACAGTTGCTCATCCACTTTTGGTGTCCACCTTTGACTCAACTCTTACCTGTGGCTTCAAAAAGCTGAAGCATGCACAGAGAACACACACCTTGGTAAATCTTAACAGATGAGCTAACCCAGATTAAGGGTAATTTAATAGACCTCAATCCCTTTGGTGAGTTAGGGGAACAACTACCCCAAGCTGGTGGAATAAGTGAATGAGAACAATTTGTTCCAACAGCCATGAAAGTGCTTGTATCAGGTGCAGTGGAACACTTAAAGCTTAATCAGACATTGAAGATACCAAGGTCATTCACTGCATCTCAGATCATTGTGATTGATCCTGCCATTTTCTTGCCACTAGCTTTCAATAACTCAGGAAGAGAAAATGAGACTGATGACTTGGCAGCTCTGCCTCACTTAAATCCAATTCATACATGAGCCAAGACTTGGAAAAGGAGCTTAGAGATCATCTGTTTCAGCCCTCTCATTTTACAGAAGAGAAAATGAAGGTCCACAGAGGTTAAGAGATTTTCTTTTCATTTTATTGATATTTTATTTTTCCAATTACATTTGTAATTGGAAATACTTTGTATTTCTACAATACCTGTCTTCCCAGGATCACGGTTTCTTAACATTCCTTCACTTGCATCTTTGTAAATTATTCAATTATCTTGCACCTTCCCTTCAGCACTGAATAGTCTAGTGTTAAGAGATATTCTTAACTGGGATTTGAATTCATAACCTGTAATTTTAAATTTAGCTCACTTTCCTCTGCTTCAATATCTAGACTGAATTGGGACCAGTTCCCAAGCCTCTGGAACTAGGTGACCTTGGAAACAGGCGGAAGAGGGAGTTGTCTAAGCGTTCATTGGCTGAACACCTTCTGGCAGCAGTGAGGACACGTTGACCTTGGCCTTAGGGAAAGCCAACACCTGGCGCTGGTGACTGATGAAACCAATTGCCTCCAGTCTTGAAGGTGATGCCACCTGGTGGCTAAAGTGTACCCGACACTCCCTAGCTGATAGCCTAATTAGCAGCGTCACTGCTTTCAGGAGCCTGCAGAAAGCAAGCCAAGTGGGTGCCCTGGTCCGTTCAAACTGTTTTACTTATTCATCTCTTCCCAGGTTGAATTCCCAAAGGAGAATATAAGCTTTTTGAGGGCAGACATGTTTTTCATTTTTTTAAAATTCCCCAGCCAAGTACACAGTTGGCATTTAATACATGCTCACTGAATCGTATTTAATTAAAAGCTAGACAGGTCAGACATTTAATTAAATACTTGTTGAACTGAAGGCTAAACCATTGAGTAGGTGCTCAATAGAGTTCTCTTATTCGTTCTATTTGACTATCTCTTTAAGCCCCACCAGGGAGTGCTTCAACCTTTGGAATTCATTATTCTGGCAACTCACAAGATTAATAAGATTTAGAATGTGAAAGGACTTCAGACACAGATTTGTAGGTCTTCTAATCCATCCCCTTCTTGAAGAAACAGGGTCCAAGGGAGGCTCAATGACAGCTTGAGATCATCTCGTAGAGGAGAGCTGGGATTTGAAGCCAGACTAAATTCAATGCTCTTTTAATTATCCCGCATCACTTAGGTCAAGCTTGTTCCACACCTATCTGTAAGGTAGGTTTCTGTGAATCATTGTCTAAAGATACTTTTATGTACCTGGGGGAATCAGTAGCCTAGCAGTCACATATTATCAATATTCTTTGTATTTCTACAACACTTGTCTTCCTAGGATTACACAGTTCACTGTCTGCTTTTCTGAAATTTAGAATGTTATCTTATTGATCACAACACTTAGAAGAGATAAGGTGGGTCACACCTCTCAGACTGGCTAATATGACCAGAAAGGATAATGATTATTGTTGGAAGGGTTGTGGGAAATCTGGGACACTATTACACTGTTGGTGGAGCTGTGAACTCATCCAACCTTTCTGGAGAGAAATTTGGAACTACTCCCAAAGGGCAACAAAAATGAGCATACCCTTTGACCCAGCAATACCACTACTGGGTCTATATCCTGAAGAGATGATGAAAAAGGGTAAAAACATCACTTGTACAAAAATATTCATAACAGTCCTGTTTGTGGTGGCAAAGAATTGGAAATCAAATAAATGTCCTTCAACTGGGGAATGGCTTAGCAAACTGTGGTATATGTATGTCATGGAACACTATTGTTCTATTAGAAACCAGGAGGGATGGGAATTCAGGGAAGCCTGGAGGGATTTGCATGAACTGATGCTGAGTGAGATGAGCAGAACCAGAAAAACACTGTACATCCTAACAGCAACATGGGGGCGATGAGCAACCTTGATGGACTCACTCGTTCCATCAGTGCAACAATCGGGAACAATTTTGGGCTGTATACAAAGGAGAGTGCTATCTGTATCTAGAGAAAGAATTGTGGAGTTTGAACAAAGTTCAAGGACTATTCTCTTTAATTTAGAAAAAAACATATCTCATTGTCTGATCTTGTTATCTCTTATACTTTTTGTTTCTTCCTTAAGGATATGATTTCTCTCTCATCGCACTCAATTTGGATCAATGTACAACATGGAAACAAAGTAAAGACTGGCAGATTGCTTTCTGTGGGGGGTGGGGGGAGGGAAGTAAGATTGGGGGGAAAATTGTAAAACTCAAATAATATCTTTAATTTAAAAAAAAAGGAAAAAAAGAAGAGATAAATGGGGCATGAAAGGGAGAAACAGAAAGGGAGGGGAGAAAGGGAGAAAGAGAAAGAGAGAAGAGAAGAGGAGAGAAGAGGAGAAAAAGGAAGAGGATAGATAAAAGGAAAGGAGAGAGAAAAAGAAGAGAGAAGAGAAAGAAAAGATAGGGGAGAGAGAGAGGAGGAGGAGGAGAAGAGATAAAAGATAGGAGAGAGATAGAGGGAGAAAGACAGAGACAGAGACAGATAGAGAAGAGGAGAGAAGAGAGATAAAGAAGAAAGAGAAGAAAAGTAAAAGGCAAAGAGAGGGAGGGAGAAACAGAGAGAGAAAAAGAGAGGAGGGGGGATTGCTATCTTTGTTTTACAGATGCTGAGATGCCAAGTTTCATAGGATCATAGATGCAAAACATCAATGGAACTCAGAGATCATCTATTCCTCTTTTCTTCTCTTTTTATAAAGGAGGAAATAGAGGAATAAGTCAGGGAGAGTGATTTCCCACAGGTCATTCCCAGACAGGTCATTTAACTGAAGAGCTGACATTGAAACCCAGAGCCTCTGACCTCAGTTCCTTCACCCAGTGACGGAGTCCTCACCCAGACTGTGTAGACTTCTCTGTAACCCTTTCCCCTTGACTTAAAATGAGGAGAGGTGGAGACATTCCCATGGCCTCACCTTTTCTTCGCATCCCCCTTATTTGCCATCTTACAATGAGAACAACCGGAGAAGCAATGTGGTATAGGGGAAGATAATAATAGCTTAATAGCTTGCGTTCAGATCGTGCTTTAAGATTTAGAAAACATTTACCTTGATCCTTACCGCGGTTGTGGGAGGTAAGTATTATTATTGTGCCCATTCTACAGATGAGGAAACCTGCTCTCACAAAAGCTAAGTGATTGGCTCAGAGCCACACAGCTACTAAGTGTCCGAGGCTGGAATTCAAGTCCTTGTGACTCCATGAAATCACAAGTCTGAAAAAAAATACGATAAAGCTTAACATGTATCAAGTGCTTTAAGGATGAAAAATCACATTATACGGCATTTAATTGGACCCTTTTAATAACTATAGGAAGCACATACTTACTACAGGTCACTATCCCCATTTTACAGAGAAGAAAACTGAGACTTAATGATTTGAACCCAGATATCTCCCAACTACAAATCTGCTTTCTTTTCACACTGCAATATATATATAAATATGTACACCTGTGTCCCACTTAAGAAGGGAAGAGAATAAATATTTCTATAGCACTTATTGTGTGTCAGTCATTGCTCAGTGCTTAACAAATATCTCTACTGTTCCTCACAACAACCCTATGAGGATAGATGCTGTGATTATTCTCATTTAACAATTGAAGAAACTGAGGCAAAAAATTAACAGAGGGCAAGTGATTTATCTAGGGTCACACAGTAGTAAGTGTTTGAGGTTGTATTTGAACTCAGGCCTACTCCGGATCTAGTTCCCTATCCATTGTACCATAAAGCTATAATTTTATTTTTAAAGAATATCACTCTCCTTAAAGAGTGTGTATTTATTTGTGAGAAAGTGTACTTCAACCTTCCTTTCTCTCTTTTCCTCTTTTTTTTTTTGAAAGTGACTTGCCCAAGTTCACATAGCCAAGAATAAATGTCTGAGGCTAGATTTTTTTTTTTTTTTTTTAGGTTTTTTGCAAGGCAAATGGGGTTAAGCGGCTTGCCCAAGGCCACACAGCAAGGTAATTACTAAGTGTCTGAGATCCGATTTGAACCCAGGTACTCCTGACTCCAGGGCCGGTACTCTATCCACTATGCCACCTAGTTGCCCCCTGAGTCTACATTTAAACTCAGGTTCCCACCACCTAGCTGCCCCTACTTCAAACCTTTCAACATTTCGTTTTGTACCATTTTTTTTTTTTTTTTTTTTAGTTTTTGCAAGGCAATGGGGCTAAGTGGCTTGTCCAAGGCCACACAGCTAGGTAATTATTAAATGCCTGAGTTTGGATTTGAACTCAGGTACTCCTGACTCCAGGGCCGGTGTTCCATCTACTGTGCCACCTAGCCACCCCCTTTGTACCATTTTTTTGCTATGACTTCTTTTTTTTAAGTTAATATTTATTTATTCTCATTTTGTACAAATAATGTTTTTTATACATTATTAAAATATTCTTGTTTAAGAGTAAACAAAATACCCCCTCTCCCAAAAAAATAGACTCGCTTGAGTGATAAAGTAAAGGGGAGAGAAAAAAATAAAAATAAAAATAAAAAAATAGTAATAATTGTAGGTATGGCCAGGTGGTACAGTGGACAGAGCACCATCCCTGGAGCCAGGAGCGCCCAAGCCCATATCCTGCCCCATACACCCAACAATCATCTAACTGTGTGACATGCAAGCTACCCCAACCCCACTGCCCTGCAAAAACCAAAAAAAAAAAGAAAAAAGGCCTAAAATAAAATAAAATAGTAATAATAGTAGGGGAGGCTGGGTGGTGGACAGAGCACTGGCCCTTGAGCCTGGAGCACCGGAGTCCAAATCTGGCCTCAGACACCCAAGGATCACCCTGCTATGTAGCCCAGGCAGGCCACCCAGCCCCATTTGCCCTGCAGCCCCCAGTAATAATAATAATAGTAATAGTAATAGTAATAGTAATAATAATAATAATAATAATAATAAATGGGCTTCAGTCTGTGTTCCAACACCACCAACTGTGTCATGGGTGGATCACATTCTTTTTTTTTTTTTAGGTTTTTTCAAGGCAAATGGGGTTAAGTGGCTTGCCCATGGCCACACGGCTAGGTAATTATTAAGTGTCTGAGATCGGATTTGAACCTAGGTACTCCTGATTCCAGGGCCAGTGCTTTATCCACTGTGCCACCTAGCTGCCCCATGGATTGCATTCTTTACGTTAAGTCCATCACAAAAGTTATTTCCATATTTTTCCACCGTTGCCATTGCTGATCGCAACTCCTTCCTTTGGTATTTCTCCACTACCATGTACTATATTTTCTCTCTCCTTTCACTCTAACTCTGCTGTAGGGTAGCTGAGTGGTGCATTTGCTATGACTTCTCAATAAATTCCTTTGCTCAAAGTTAATTGATGTATCTACTGGCTAACTTGATGGGGAACATTCTGGAAAGGGGTCATGAATGAACTATAAGGAACCCATCCTGTCAAGATGATCTAGAATCTTGAGAATAAGAAGCATTCATCTAAGGGATCCCAGCCTCTGGGGTCCCAACTTGAGTATATGAAATAAATAAAACAAGAGGATTTGATACATCTACATAATGGCAATATCTATTTAATTGAACAATTAATTAGTACACTTACTAAATCTGATGAAATATACATCCCTATGTGATGGACAATGTGCTTTCTAGAGGTTTTTATGAGAATCTAATGAGCCTGTGGAAATGAAAGTGCTCTCTCTAATGTATGTGTGTGTATAAATATATATTTACTTTAGTCCCCAAAGGAATAAGCATTTATTAAATGTCTACTATAATTCTTCTTGTTGTGTTAAACATTGAAAATACAAAGAAAGGCACAAGAGTTCCTACTCTCAAGGTTTCCATAGTCTAATGAAAGTCAACATGAAAACAGCTAATTACAAATAAGTTTTTGACAGGATAAATAGGAGGTCATCTATAGAGGAAGGGATTGGCATTAAGGGAGATCTGGAAAGGCTTCTTATACAGGCAGGATATTAGCTGGAACTAGAAGGAAAGCCAGGAGGCAGAGATGAGGAAGGAGAGAATTCCAGGCACTGTGGCAACTAGTGGAAATGACAAGTCAGAGATGGAGTGTCTTATATGAGAAATAGTAAAGAGGTTTATGTCAGATCACTAAGGTATAAGCAGTCTGGAAAGGCAGGAGGATGCCAGCTAATGATACCTTTGAATTCCCAAAGGGGAATTTTATTTTTGATCCCAGAAGTAATAAGATGATGAGGTGGCAATCTTAGAGGTGCATGCATGTATGATGGCATCAAGAGTCTGTATGTATGATTCGCACCAAGGGCAAATCTGAGATTGTGAGCCAGGGTGATTAGCAGCATGAGCTTGTAACCTCAAAGTAATAGGGAAATTAGGGAAGGGGAGGCCTTGGGGGAGAAGCATCATGAGTTCTGTCTTGGACATGTTATCAGTGAGATATCCCATTCAAGGTGTCCAATAGGCTGTTAGAGATACATGTATAGACCCCTAGGTTAGGGCAGAATAAGTAGATCTGAGAATCATCAGCATAGATACATAAACTGAATCGATAGGAGATGATGAAGACACCAAGTGAAGTAGTATAAGAGGGTCAAAAGAAACGGGAGCAGGCTAGAGGTCTGGGGGTGTTCCACCATTAATAGATGTGACCTAGATGAAAATCCAGCAAATGGAACTGAGGAGGCTCAGATAGGTAGGAGGATAATCAGGTTAGAGTAATTTCACAAAGGCTGCAAGACTGGATGCTAGTGACAGGAGGAATACCTCTCAGAATGTAAATGAATGGTAGGATATGACAGCTGACTCAGATGAATTCTGTCCCTTGGAATCCTCTGAAACAAAGGAGTCTCCTAGTGAATTTGAAAAACCTGTGAGAAAACTGTGGCTAATTGGATGGAGTAACCCAAAGTGTGACAGTTCTCAGAGATCATTTCATCACTCAAGTCAAGGTTGACATCTTCAAAAATCACCTGCCATCATTTGATGGGGTAGGAGAAGAAAGATTCTCTTTCCCTTGTTCATTTTGTCATCTTTGAAGAAATGAAATGACTTTCCACTTCTAAGGCTCCTCCATTGGACTTGTTTTATTCATGTTCAATTTGCCTCTGAGAATGAATTGGGTAGATATAGGAGATATTCCAGATTGTTTACCCTCGTGTTCTCTTTTTGTAGGCTAGGGATAGTAAATGAGACTGCTTCTGGTATTTTTAGCCCCAGCATTCTGTTAAGTGTTATTTACTGATTTGGGGAGGGGGGTGCGGGGGAAATGGTTTTAAACAATGGCAACATTTGTTTTGTTAGAATATAATAATTCCATATCTTGGAAATTCTGTCATTAGTTCTAGTTTCTCAGGGACAGGATTAGATTTGTTCTGCCTGGCATCTGAGGGCAGAAGGAAGAATTGTGGTTGAACAGAAATTTCTTGTTGGGAAATAATGAAACTGTCCTAAATCTCTGAAAGCAGGGAGCTTTTATATTTGCCTTTGGGGGAGGTTGGATGAGCACTTACCTATCCGATGTACCTAGGAGACAATGGTTGGTGTTGGAATGGCAGGAAGAACTAAGTTCAAATCTAGCCTCAAATACTTATTAACGGTGTGATCCTGGACAAGTCACTGTTAACTTCTGTTTCCTCAGTTCCTTCATCTGCAAATTGGGGACAATTATAACCTATGAAGTATATGTAAATACTGGATATTATTATTATAATTATTATGCTGTAGAGAGGATCCTCTGTTAGGTTGGAATTGGCAGAGACACCTATAGGGTTCCTCTTACCAGAGAATCTAGGGTATTTTTTAACTTGCAAAAAGAAATCAACTTCAAAGGGCATGATTCCTATTCACTGTGCAATAATATCCAATTTAAATTTTTAAATGAGAAAGATGGCCTAGTTTTGATCTGATACCCACAAAATCAGACAGAACAGTCGAGTTTCCTACTTCAGAAGCAATCCAGGCAACATTTTCCATAATTTATATCTTCCAGAAGGAAACTAGTAAGTTCAAAATGAGGGAAAAGGGGACTCTGGAACTGAAACAGGGCCTTTTGAAAGGTGAAAGTGGGTGAAGCAAGGTTTAAATAAGTGAATGATGTAAAGTAAATTTTAGGAGACCTGGGTTCTAGACCCAGGATCATAGGTTGAGAGCCAGAAGGGACATTTAGCTTAATCCTCTCATTTTACAGAGGAGGGAACTGAGGCCCAGAGAGATTAATCAATTTGCCCATGGTCACAGATGACAAGAGCCTTGGGTTTGTCCTGTCTCCAGGCCCCAAATTCTATGTTGCCTTGCCTAATCGGATTTCTCTTCATTCAAGCCATAGGAGTGACCACTTTCTGAGCCAGACCAGTGGAATTATATGCTACACCTACTCGGCTAGATAGTGGCACTCTTTTTTCTGTAAATGCCTAGAGATCTACTTTATTTTCTATGTAGCATAGCCTGGTACAGTCTGAATAAATTTAAAAAAAAGACTACCTTAATTAGGTCCCTTGAAGCTTTCATTGGGATGAGCCATGATGCTGTGAATCTTTTGCCCCATTGCCTTATCTCTGAAAGTAACCAAGAACTTTTCCAAAGATCACTTAATTATATTTAAAAAATTGTTTACAATACTATAAAACACATATAAATAAAAATTATTTTATTTTTATCTTGATTTTAAACATCAAAAAAGAGCATTTCATATTTACAGCAAAATATAAAGAGGATGATACTGCAGGTATGTGCTGGTAAATGTTTAACAACTAGCTCTCCAAGAAAAAAGTACTCAAAATATATTTTAAAATTTAATCTGCAATATTAACTTTTTTCACTATCATTTTCTGAAGTTTATATAATAGACAAAACAATAAATCAAGCCCTGAGTTGTAGCATTTGAAGAATTCTGAGGACTAAATGCTCACAGAGAAAATTTAATAATGTATCTTGGGAGGCTATAGAAGCTGACTCCAGCACGTTCCTGCTAGTATATGAAAATGCAAATCTCTATTTCATAGTGTTTGCTTTAAAGAGTCTACAATAAATTTCATATATTACTCTCAAAATTGTCTTGCTTGTCTGCATTTCCTTAAGCCTTTAAAAAATGTTTTAAAGTCTTCTTTTATCTCTATTGCTAACTTTTCTATCCTCCCTCTATTTAAAAACCCAGAGGAAAAAAAGGTAAAAAAAAAAAAAACCTTATAACAAATAAGCTTAGTCAAGTTAAACAAATCCACATAGTGGCCATATCCAAGAATTCATTTCTCTTCTGTACACTGATTCTATCACTTCTGTGTCAGGAAGGGGATAACGTGATTTATCATAGGTCCTCTGGAGGCATAGTTAGTCATTGCATTCAGAATTCTTAAGTCTTTCAGACTTGCTTTTCTTTAAAGTGTTCTCCTTATATAAATTGTTCTCCTAATTCTTCTCACTTTATTCTTCATCGATTCCTACTTCCCCAAATTTTCTGAAACTGTTCCCTTTGTCATTTCTTATTGTACAATATTATTTTGTTCATATTCTGCAATTCATTCAGTCCTTCCAAATACAATTTTATATGTGTAGGAAGGCAGTGATATTTATATTTATATATATATATATTATATATGTATATATATATATATATATAGGTCTCTCTCTCTCTATATATATATGGGGTTTTTTGGCAAGTAGAATAAAAGTCATCATTTCTTTAGGTCTTCACTCATCCCTCCAAGTAGACACTGTTATTTTTATTTTATTTTATTTTATTAGTTTTTGCAAGGCAATGGGGTTAAGTGGCTTGCCCAAGGCCACACAGCTAGGTAATTATTAAGTGTCTGAGGCTGGATTTGAACTCAGGTACTCCTGACTCCAGGGCCTGTGCTCTATCCACTGCACCACCTAGCTGCCCTGACACTGTTATTTTTATGAAACATGAAAGGAATGATGGGATTTGGTCAAGAGAAGTCTTTTCCATGGCATCATCTGATTCCTTTGCAGTTTTTTTAAAGTTGAACATTTGGCTGCCAGAACCCATGGGTATGATAAGAAGTAAAAGGAATTTTCTTTAACTCTGAGGAAAGTTAGATTGAGATGGTTTATATGGCAGCAGAGGAAAAAAGGTAGCTCTGATTTAAATGTCAATTAACTTTTAACCTAACTGGCTGGGGTCCGTATCTTAAAAGAGCTAAAAAAAAGTCTGAGGCAAAGAAATTTTCAGATCTGGGATCTAGGCAGCTGCCAGGGCAATTCAACAAAGTCCCATTACAGTGGAAGACCATAAGACAAAGCCAGGATGAGCAGTAGAGAAGAGCAATGGTGGTATCTGAGGATGCCACCAGTGGGTGAGCCAGTAGCACTGGAAGGCATGAATTGTTTTCAGCCTACTCATACATGTTCTTTACCTTTGGGCCCTTTCACACATGTTCCATATGTATGTTCCCTGGACACACATATTTTTATGCCTCTTCCTCCACTAATAGTATAGAAATTTGTTTGGAAAAATTTATGTTACTTATTTTGCTTTTACTTAAATTTTGATTTTGTTGATTGTTTGATTAAACATCTCATAAACTATTATGTCCTGAGGGAAGCAATGGGTAGGAATAACCAAGAGGATGATTCGATTTAATATAAAGAAAAACTTCCTAAAAATGAGAGCTGTCTACACTCGGATTGATATACTTTGTGAATCAGGAGTCATGAGTGGATAGAATGGACAGAGCACCAGATCTGGAGTTAGGGAGAACTGAGTGTGACTGTGTGACCCTGGATAAGTCACTTGACTTCTGTTTGCCTCAGTTTCCTCACATGTAAAATGAGGTTCATAATAGACCATACTTTTCAGGGCTGTTGTTAGGTTCAAATGAGATAATAATGGTAAAGTGTTAGCACAGTTCCTGGCTCATAAGTAAGCATCATATAATAGTCATTATTATCATTATCATCATCTTCATCATTGTCATTATGATTATTATTATCATCCACAAAGTACCTCAAACTTTGGACAGGTTTCCAGGGTCCAAGACTTGGTAGGAGGGTTTCCAGGGTCCAAGACATGGTTGGTGTTATAGGAAATGATATTTTAAATATATAATTTGATGATGGTGGTGATGATGATGATGATGTTTGTCCTTCATTCTCTAAGAATACCATGACATCAGGGAGGTGATGCCATGACAAGCACATGAACTGGATTTGAGTGATGGAGTGCTATCCTAAATCACCAGCCTCACTTTCTCCTCCAGAACCATCTGTGTCCAATGATCAGATATGAATCAGATACATAACTTAATTACATAATTAAATGTGAATATATAATTCCCAGCAAGAGTAAGAGGTCACACACAGACTTGGTTAAGGATTGATTATGGCTATAAAAAGAATCTCTTGCTTTTGTGAAAAGGCAAATCCTAGGCTCCCAAAGGGCATCTCCTTTCCTAGAAGATGGCGTCTCCTCATCTAAAGAGCCAATCTAGTCTTGGGCTATATACCAGGAAACTGATTACAAGTCTTTCTCAAAAATTTGTTCTTTTAAGGCACAACAAGGAAAAAAAAATAAGCCTCAAGAGCAATGAAAGGAAGTTATAAAGAACGAAGAGAAAAACTTGCTAATTATCAGAGCTGTCCAAAAATGGAATGAATTGCCTTGGATGGTAATGAATCTCTTTTTTTGGCTATTGTTTTTTTGCAAGGCAATGGGGTTAAGTGATTTGTCCAAGGTCACACAACTATTATTAAGTTTCTGAGTCTGAATTTGAACTCAGGTCCTCTGACTCCAGGACTGGGATTATATTCTCTGTGCCACCTAGCTTGTCCGTCTACTGGAGTTCTTAGAAGAAAATAGTTTGAACGTTTGTCAGGTTTGTTGTTGATAAGATTCTTTTTTTTTTTTTTTTGCAAGGCAAACAGGGTTAAGTGGCTTTCCCAAGGCCACACAGCTAGGTAATTATTAAGTGTCCGAGACCGGATTTGAACCCAGGTACTCCTGACTCCAGGGCTGGTGCTTTATCCACTACACCACCCAATTGCCCCATGTTGATAAGATTCTTGATCAGCTTCCAATTGGCCTCAGCATCTCTGAGGTGCCTTCCACATCTGATGTCCTGTGATTCTGGGATGGAACTGTAAGAAGGCAGCACCATGCTGCTTGATCATACCCTTCCCATGACTGATTCCCTCCCCAGAGACCTTTGTTACCTTTGGTAGTTAGGGGCTGTCAGTTTGAACAGTGAAGGGCTTTCATTTTCAAGCCAATTGCAGATCATAATTACACTGAGGGTTTATGGACCTCAAATTACCTGTATCCACAGTGTATGGAGCTGCTACATATACATTGGATATATAGAATGGTTCCCATTATCATGGCATAATTGAATTAATCTATAGAGCTCTTAAAATGATTTCTTGCTTATTTTAGAAAGCCAGAGACAATCTTTTCCGAAACTTGGTTTTCATAGAAATATCATAGGATAGGCATTTAAAAAAAATTCTCCTATCAGCACCTCCTGAAAAAGAAGACCCTTCCACGTTCTTATTTTGAGATATCCCTGAATGATGATCCCATTCATTTAGACAAATCATTCACTAGTGTAGATTACAACCTATTGATGCCTCTCATTCTGTCATTCATATCCATGTGCCCTCATCAACCTTCTAAAGAAAATCACTGGGCACTTTTCTCAAATTTTTTTTTTTAATGCTAGTAATATGAGGGACTCTTAAATGACACAGCCCTGGAGTCAGGAGTACCTGAATTCAAATCCGACCTCAAACTCTTAATAATTACCTTGGGCAACCCACTTAACCCCATTGCTTTGCAACCACCTTGTCCCCCCCAAAAGTTAATAAGTGCTTCAGTGTAGCACTTTAAGGTTTGCAAAGTACTTTGGGGGAAGAAACCAAGTGTTTATTAATCACCTACAATGTTCTTTACAAATATCTCTTTTGGTCTTTATAGCAGCTCTGGAAGGTAGGTGCTATTTTAATGCTCATATTACAGATGAGAAGACTGAGACAAGCAAAGGTTCAGTGACTTACCCAGTTTACTCACACAGCTAATTAAAGTGTCAGAACATATTCAAACTCAGTTCTTTCTGAGTAGAGGCCCACTGAACCATCTAGCTACCTAAGGTATGAGAATAGCAGCTGGCAATGTATCCATTTACCATCCCACTTCTATGCATTATCCCACTTACATGGTTATGTGCTCATGAATCTCCCCATTGTTCTCTGGGTCAGCATCAATTAATTTTTATTCTTCAGAGATCATGGCTTTCTGTAATTCACAGTCATTGAACGTCATGAAAAGAAATCATTATTTAAAAAAAAAGTTTCATTGCTGCCTTTTTTTTAAAGGATTTTGCAAGGCAATGGGGTTAAGTGGCTTGCCCAAGGCCACACAGCTAGGTAATTGTTAAGTGTCTGAGACCGGATTTGAACCCAGGTACTCCTGACTCCAGGGCCAGTGCTCCACTGCGCCACCTAGCTGCCCTTATTGCTGCCTTTTAAAAAAAATACCATGATCTATTTCCCTTTGACTTCTTTGGATGTATAGATCTAATTGTGGATGTGTAAATATTTTATAATATTATAAATAAATTAATTTTATAATAATATAAATATTTTATGAAGGAATATAAATATTTTAGAAACTTTTCTTGCAAAATTCCAAATTACTTTCTGCAATGGTTAGATTGTTTTACAGCCCTACGGAAAATAGTGTTTTTCAATAGCTCCTCCAACATTTGCTATTCCATTTTAAAATATCTTTTTCCTCTTTGGGGGATGCAAGCTGAAAGTTGAGTTGTTTTATTTTCTATTTGCCACTTTATTGGGGACCTATTGTTGGCATTTGAAAATGTTCTTTTGAAAATGATTTGCTTCTATAAGTATTTATCTATTCATGAGTGACTATTGGTCTTATACACAAACTTACATATATGTACTTATATATTTTTGTCAATTATCTATATCCAGATTTCAGTCTCCTAACATAATATTTTTCTTTAAGTTTTTTGTTTGTTATTTTTCACTTAAGTATGAAAAACTGAGTATTTGCTTATATAAACAGAAAAAGATTTCATATGAAATTAAAAATTTTTTTTACATATAGCTTACTTTTAAAAAAAGTACATAATAGGGCGGGCTAGGTGGTGTAGTAGATAAAGCACCGGTCTTGGAGTCAGGAGTACCTGGGTTCAAATCCGGTCTCAGACACTTAACAATTACCTAGCTGTGTGGCCTTGGGCAAGCCACTTAACCCCATTTGCCTTGCAAAAACCTAAAAAAACAAAAGTACATAATAGCAAAGTGGCACAGTGGATAGAGCACTTGGATTCAAGAAGAACTGAGTTCAAATCTGATCTCATAAACTCACTAGCTGTGTGACCTGTGTCTTTGTCTCAGGTTCCTCAGCTGTAAAATAAGCTGGAGAAGAAAATGGCAAACCACTCCAAGTTCCTTGTCAAGAAAACACCAAATGGGTCACAAAGTGACCACATGACTGAAATGGCTGAGCAACAGCAATAGCCAGGCATGGTTAACATACCTAATGTCCCTGGGATTGAGGAGGCTGAGGCTGATGGATCACCAAGATTAGGTGTTCTAAGCTTGCAGTCAATCTGATTTCTACCTTAAATCTAGCACCAAAATAGTGAACTCTGGAGAGGAGGCCCATGAGGCTGCCTGGAGAGGGATGCTCAGACTGGAAAAGGAGGAAAAAAAGAAAAAAAGTTAAATCTTCCTTGGGAGTAGTCACTGAAATTCCAACCTGAGAGAGATGGAGAAGCACAGTTACCAAAAAAAAAGTATTTAATTTATAATAATAGGGCAGCTAGGTGGTGCAGTGAATAGAGCACTGGCCCTGGAGTCAGGAGTACCTGAGTTCAAATCTGACCTCAGACACTTAATAATTACCTAGCTGTGTGACATTGGGTAAGCCACTTAACCCCATTGCCTTGCAAAAAACCTAAAAAATATATAATAAAGAAAACATATGTAATGAATTTCAAAATGGTTCTTTAACAGAGAAATTTTATACAGTGATTCTTCTGGGAAAATTAATTTAAAAGAAAGATTTTTTTGCATCAGGAAGTTGTTTAAGATCTTGAAATTGCCAATCAATTTCCCAAATGCTATCCCATTCACGCCCGCCTCCTATTTAGTTCAGAGACCAGCTTATTTACCATCTTCAGGGGTTGTCCATATTTTTGTGTGGTGGTGATCCAGAGCTTCAGACTAGTCATTTTGAGTTTTCCAATCAACATGATGCTATTCCAGGTCTCTATTTTTAGGGTATTGCCTATTGTGAGGAATGTGGGTATTAGATTTCAGAGATTGGTGCTAACTCTTAATGACTCGATTGATTTAGAATTAGCGGCCCCTCCCTGTGATTTATAAGAGAGCCGATTTTTCCTTCTTGAAGACTTTGTCTTTTGCTCTTCCCCTTGCACTTTCCAGAGTGTTTCAGTAAGGGGTTGGGGGATGGGGTGGGAATAACTAGAGAACCTGCCCCAGAGGCAGACACATGGCAGTGGTCATCATGGGCTTGGTCATGACCTGAGAGGAGAAATCTTGAGTTTTATCCTACCTTAGTAACTAGGATATTGAGTGACTTTCTATAGAAGTAAATGGAAAAAGCAAATATCAACATGGCCTCTTGCCTCAGAAAGGAAATTTTAGCTTTTTGCCTCGGGGTAACCCCAGATGTTCCTGAATTGGAGAGGTCAGGAGCTTTCAAAACCAAGGAAAAGGATATTCCTAATGCTCTGGGCTTCTGGGAAAAAGAAGAGGATAATTATTAGTTCTTGTGCAGTGTCCAACTTGGAGAACAAAATGGCAAGCTATCTGAACAGTCTTATGGAAAAGGGATTTACTTATTTAGCAGCTCCCCTTCCAAGGGGAGTTTCAATCACAGGGTGGTGTCTGACTCTGGTATGGACATCTCTCCTCTTGATTTCTTTGTAATCTGATTTCTTACCTCAACTGAAACTTTTCTCACAATTTACTGATGATTTCTTAATTGACAGATCTGATCATCTTTTCTCAGATCTAATCTTTCTCAATTCTTTCATTGCATCTGCCATTGCGCAGATGGAGAGAATTCTCTCTCTTCAGGTTTTTGTGACTGCATTCATTCCTGGCTCTCCTCCTACATGTCTAATCATTCTTCTATCTACTTGGCTCTTCAGATGTCCATAACATACTCTCTAAATTGGATGGTTTCCCCAGGGTTTTATCCTAGGTCCTCTCTTTCCTACCTTTATATCTCTTGGGAACTTCATAAATGCCCAAGGATCTAACTACCAATGCAGATGACCAAGGGAGGGCTGGGGCCAGTTTGAACCTGCTTGGAAAGCTGATTGTTAAAATTGGAAATTGGCAGACACAATAATTTAGGAATTGATTTATTGTTCTGTGGATTATTGAGACTTACAAATGTTTTAACAATATAGATCAAACTTAAAAATATGTACTATGTACTAAACATTTACCAGTAAATCCCTTCAGAATATGATCCCCCAGATTCTCTCCATTTCAGTCTTTGCATTTCTCTCCTTGTCTCTTTCTTTCTTCCTACCTTTCTCTGTCTCTCTATGTTTCTATTTCTCAGCTCCCATTCTTTCCTTAGAGCTTTAGCTCCTGTGAGGAATATAGGGTGTTTGGCTTCTACAGAATGTAAGAGGAGATTGTTATATATATATATATATATATATATATATATATGTATATATATGAGGAACAAGCCTTTCAAACTGTATATAAGACTGGACACTGTCATAATTCACTGCCTTCTCTTACTAGGAGAGATGGTCTTTCTTAGCATAAAAGTTAATAAAAGCCATTTTAATAATTCTGAATTAAGAATTTATAATTATGAGCCATTGATAACAGCTCCCATTTCCAATTGCCTACTGAATAATTCAAACTAGATATACCAGAAATATCTTAAACTCAACATTGTCCCCAAATAAATTCTTTCCCTTCAAACCTTTCTCTCCTCCAGACTTCCCTGTTTCTGTCAAAGTTACCACCATCTTTCTGATCTTTCAGTATGACCCTTGATTCCATTCTCTCCAGCTCACCTCACACTTTTCTTTTTTAGGTTTTTGCAAGGCAAACGGGGTTAAGTGGCTTGCCCAAGGCCACACAGCTAGTAATTATTAAGTGTCTGAGGTTGGATTTGAACTCAGGTACTCCTGACTCCAAGGCCAGTGCTTTATCCACTACGCCACTATGCCACCCTTCACCTCACATTTTCGATGAGTTGCCAACACTTAACTATTTCTCCCTTCATATACCTCACATCTGGTCCCTTTTCTCCATTCCTTCTCTTTCTTTCTTTCTTTCTTTTCTTTTTTTTTTTTAGTTTTTTGCAAGGCAATGGGGTTCAGTGGCTTGCCCAAGGCCACACAGCTAGGTAATTATTAAGTGTTTGAAGTCGGATTTGAACTCAGGTACTCCTGACTCCAGGGCCAGTGCTCTATTCACTTCACCACCTAGCCGCCCCCCTTTTCTCCACTCCTACAGCTTCTATCCCGGTTCACCATTTCTCACTTAGATAATTACCATAGCCTTTCTGATACAAGTTTCTCACCACTTCACTCCATTCTATCATGTTCCCAAAGTAATTTTCTTTAAATGAATCTCTGCCTCTCAATAAATTTTAGTGGCTCCTGGTGCTTCTAGGATAAAAATGATAAGCTCCTGTGTTGGCTTTTAAAGTTTGATACAACCTGACCCTAAATTATCTTTCCAGCCTTAATGAATATTATTCCTTCCTTGGCCCTTAGTAAACCAGTTAAACTGGTCTTTTCTGTTTCTCAAGCATCATACTCAATTTCCTGTCTCCACACCTTTGCATCTCCCATGTTTACAATGTACTCCCTCCATGTCATAGAGTATTTCTCTCCCTTAAAGATGAAGTTTAGTCACCACTTTCTGCAAGAAACCTTCCTCAGCTGCTAATGTCCTTTCTCCTAGATTACAATGAATTGAACTACTTTTATAGATTTTCATTTTATTATGATTTATATATGTATTTCTATTTAAATTTCTATTCAAAGTTATTTTTCCCTGTAGAATGTAAACTGGGGTTCCCCCCAATCTTCCCATCGCCCACCTCTCCATTCAACTTGGTTCATCCCAGATGTCAGACTTCCTGGGAAAGATTCTGTTCTTTCTTTCCTAATTAGATTTCACATTTCTTTAGGGCAGGCAAGGCATCTTCTATTTTTTTCCCCTTTTTTTTACTTCTTGCAAGGCAATAGGATTAAGTGACTTGCCCAAGGTCACACAGCTAGGTAATTATTAAGGGTCTGATCTGGATTTGAACTCAGGTCCTCCTGACCCCAGTGCTGGTGCTCTATCCACTGTGCCACCTAGCTGCCCCTTCTATTTCTAATGCATTCTAGACCACATAGTAGGCACAAATGAATACTTAGTGAATGAATGCATGACAGAGAGTAGCAAATCACCTCCCTAGCTGTCATATTGTTCTTCTTATCATGTGGAATTTGAGGACCTCAAAGAACCTTGGAGACCATATAGTCTCATCTTGTTATTTTATTAATGAGATTGAAACTGATATTGGACCAGCTACATGGTTGTGGGAGTCTTAACTCCTCTGAACTCACTGGTTTTTCTCACCTATAAAGGTTTACTTTATATACTTTGCAGGACTAATTTTTTTTTTTTTTAGTTTTTGCAAGGCAATGGTGTTAAGTGATTTGCCCAAGATCATACAGCAAGGTAATTATTTTTTTTATTTTGTACCTTTCATTTATTTATTAAAGATTTTATTTGAGTTTTACAGTTTTTCCACCAATCTTACTTCCCTCCCCCCCCATGGAAAGCAATCTGCCAGTCTTTATTTTGTTTTCATGTTGTACATTGATCCAAATTGAGTGTGATGAGAGAGAAATCACATCCTTAAGGAAGAAACAAAAAGTATAAGAGATAACAAGATCAGACAATAAGATATGTTTTTTTTTTCTCAATTGAAGGGAATAGTCCTTGAACTTTGTTCAAACTTCACAGCTCTTTAACTGGATACAGATGGTATTCTCCATTGTAGACAGTACAAAATTATCCCTGAATGTTGCACGGATGGAATGAGCAAGTCCATCAAGGTTGAACATCACCCCCATGTTGCTGTTAGACTGTACAGTGTTTTTCCGGTTCTGCTCATCTCTACTCAGCATCAGTTCATGCAAATCCCTCCAGGCTTCCCTGAATTCCCATCCCTCCTGGTTTCTAATAGAACAACAGTGTTGCATGACATACATAGACCACAGTTTGCTAAGCCATTCCCCAAATGAAGGACATTTACTTGATTTCCAATTCTTTGCCACCACAAACAGGGCTGCTATGACTATTTTTGTAGAAGTGATGTTTTTACCCTTCTTCATCATCTCTTCAGGGTATAGGCCCAGTAGTGGTATTGCTGGATCAAAGGGTATGCTCATTTTTGTTGCCCTTTGGGCGTAGTTCCAAATTTCTCTCCAGAAAGGCTGTGGATGTGTTCACAGCTCCACCAACAGTGTAAAATAGTGTCCCGGATTTCCCACAATCCTTTCAACAATGATTGTTATCCTTTCTGGTCATATTGACTAGTCTGAGAGGTGTGAGGTGGTACCTCAGAGAAGCTTTAATTTGTATTTCTCTAATAATTAATGATTTAGAGCAATTTTTCATATGGCTATGGATAGCTTTGATCTCCTCATCCGTAAATTGCCTTTGCATATCCTTTGACCATTTGTCAACTGGGGAATGGCTTTTTTAAAAAAAAAAATATGACTCAGTTCTCTGTATATTTTAGAAATGAGTCCTTTGTCAGAATCATTAGTTGCAGAGATTGTTTTCCAATGTAGTACATTTCTTTTGATCTTGGTTACAGTGGTTTTATCTGTGAAAAAGCTTTTTAATTTAATGTAATCGAAATCATCTAGTTTGTTTTTGGTTATGTTCTCCATCATTTCATTAGTCATAAACTGCTCCCCTTTCCATAGATCTGACAGGTGAACTAGTCCTTGATCTTTTAATTTACTTATAGTATTGTTTTTTATGTCTAAATCCTGTATCCATTTGGATCTTATCTTGGTAAAGGGTGTGAGGTGTTGGTCTAATCTAAGTTTCTTCCATACTAACTTCCAATTTTCCCAGAAGTTTTTTTTATCAAAGAGAGGATTTTTATCCCAATAGTTGGACTCTTTGGGTTTATCAAACAGCAGATTACTATAATCACTTCCTGCTTTTGCACCTAATCTATTCCACTGATCTACCACTCTATTTCTGAGCCAATACCAAACAGTTTTGATGACTGATGCCTTATAATATAATTTTAGATCAGGCAGTACTAAGTCCCCTTCTTTTGTACTTTTTTTCATTAAATTCCTGGAAATTTTTGACTTTTTATTTCTCCATATGAATTTACTTACAACTTTTTCTAACTCATTAAAGTAATTTTTTGGGATTTTGATTGGTAGGGCACTAAACAGATAGTTTAGTTTTGGTAGAATTGTCATTTTATAATATTAGTTCTACCTATCCATGAGCAACTGATATTTGCCCAGTTATTTAAATCTGATTTAATTTGTGTGAGAAGTGTTTTATAATTGTTTTTAAAAAGTTTCTGAGTCTGTCTTGGCAAATAGACTCTCAGGTATTTTATATTGTCTGAGGTTACTTTGAATGGGATTTCTCTTTCTAGGTCTTCCTGCTGTATCTTGCTAGATATAGAAAAGTTGAGGATTTATGAGGGTTTATTTTATAACCTGCAACTTCAGCAAGGTAATTATTAAGTGTATGAGATCAGATTGAACTCAGATTGTCCTGACTCCAGGGCCGGTACTCCATCCACTGCGCCACTTAGCTGCCCCAGAACTAATGTTTTTTTAAAAATTATTTATTTTATTTTAAATTTATGAAATAAAATAAACATTTCCCTAATATTAGAGAATAAAAAATGAATGATAATTGCACCTGAAGCAACAAAGTTTTATCATGTATAACTAACCTTAAAGTGTTGGGCAGATGTGAGCTTTTTGATGATAGGGGAACTGTAGCTCAGAGAGGGAAAGGGATTTGATTCTGAATCAATAGTAGCAAAGCTGAGATTGGAACTACTATGTATTCTAATTCCCAGTCAAGGGCTATTTTCATTATCCTGGACTTGCTCCTCCACTTCCCCAAAGAGGAACAAAATCATTATATTTTCCTGTGGTTTGATTTTGTAAAGAAATAATGGCAACTTTTGTGCTTTTAAGAGAGCAGTACATCTCTCCTCTCCCGTCCCTCCCCCTGCCATCTATCCAGTCTTACTATATAATATTCCTCAATTGACTGCAGGTCTGTTAAGGACCAGGTTCACTAACTACCACTGGACATCTCCAACTGGATGAACTGTAGTCATATCAAACCCAACATCTCCCAAACAGGCTATGTTATCTTTTTCCAAACTCATTCTTCTGCCCAACTTCCTTCTTTTTATGGAGGGTACCCCCATTCTCCTGGTTATCTGGGTCCATAGTCTGGAAGTCATCCTGAACTCTTCACTGCCCCTTTCATGTATAACCATTCTACCTCCCAAATATTTCTGCCCTTTCATGTTGTTATTAGTCTAGATCAGCTCCTCATCACCTCCAACCTGGACTCTTGTAATAGCTTCCTAATTGTTTTTTTTGCCTCGAAGTTTCTCTTCTCTCTAACCCAGTTCAATAAATGTCAACTTTGAATTTGTAAATCACAAATCTAACTATGATGCTGCCTTTCCTATAAAATCGTCACTGGCTCCCTATTTCCTCTAGAATCAAATTTAATCTCCTCTGTTCAGCATTTAGAGATTTTTCTCATCTGGCTGTAGCCTACCTTTGCACCTTTCACTGATTCTATGTTCCTGGAGAATGTTGTCTCTTTCATCTATCCAGCAAACATTTACTAAGGGACCACAAAGGGCCAAGCACTGTGTGCTAGGAGCTCAAAGTTAAGACATTCTTCTGGTTTGGGGAATTTCATTTTCCATCTTCAGTCTTTGTGTACTGTCCATGATTGGAATGTTCCTCTTTCTTGATTTCACCTCCTAGAATCCTTTGCTTCCTTCAAGCTCAGTTCCTATGCTACCTCCTTAAAGAGACCTTTTATTCTCTCCCGCAGCTCTAGTGTCCAACCCTGGACATTACATTGACTTTGATCAAATGAGAGAATAAACAGTAGGTTCCACAAAACATGGTATCCTGTATGTAAAGTGATTGGCAAAACTCATGTTAAATAAATATTATCTATTGTTGTTCCAAGGGGTAGGTGGCATCATAGTGCATATTGTGATTCCTGAGTTCAAATCTGGCCTCAGACATTTATTAACTGTATGACCTGGGGTGGCTAGGTGGCACAGTGGATAGAGCACTGGCCTTGGAGTCAGGAGTACCTGAGTTCAAATCCAGCCTCAGACACTTAATAATTACCTAGCTGTGTGGCCTTGGGCAAGCCACTTTAACCCCATTGCCTTGCAAAATCTACCCCCCCCAAAACCCAAAAAACTGTATGGCCCTGGGCAAATCACTTAACCCTGCTTGCCTCAGTTTCCTTATCTGTAAAATGAGCTGGAAATTGAAATGGCAAACCAGTACAGGATCTTTGCCAAAAAACAAAACAGAACCCAAACAAAGCAAATGAGGTCACAAAGAGCTGGACACAACTGAAAAACAATGCATGTTGTTCATTATTATCATTTTCTATTTTTATATGTTTCCACCAATGGCATGTAAAGTCCTTGAGGGCAGAGACTCTTGTTTTTAGCCCTGAAGCCCCAGTACTGGGACAGCACAATGCCTGCTGCATGATAAGTCCTTAATAAATACTTATTGGATGAAGCAGTGACTACTAACATTTTGGTCTTTATATTCCCAGTTCCTAATATAGTATGCCTCACGGCTGCTTATCACTGATTGATTCTCACATTTCCTCAAATTGAGGTTTTTAGATGTGGTTTAACTTTCTCCAGGGCTTTTTCCTCTGCTAATTTTCCTGATTTAAGAGAAAGAAAAAGACAAAGATTAGAATGTGTCTGGATGGTTGTTTAAAAGAAAAACTCAAGGAAGGGAAAGCCAAAAAAATTTAGGTTTAAATGGAAAAAGAAACCAGCCTACCTGTCTCTCCTCTTCCCCTTCTCCTCACACTCCTATACCGTGATCCCTATTGTCAGTTATTGTTACAGGTAAAAGTTCTGTCAGCAGCAGAACAATAGGTTTCAGACTCCCATTGAAAGAAGGTGACACAGTCTAAAGAACCACAGAGCAGAGGTTCAAGGAGTAGAATTGTAGACCAAATCTGGGAACATAGTTACAGATTATTAAGAACCCTCTTGGGCAACTGGCTGGCACAGTGGATAGAATGCCAGGCCTGGAATTAGGAAGATTCATCATCCTGAGTTCAAATCTGACTTTAGACACTTATTAGCTGTGTGACCCTGGGTAAGTCACTTAGCCCTCTTTGCTTAATTTTCCTCATCTGTAAAATGAACTGTAGCTGTGTGACTGTGGGCAAGTCACTTAACCCCATTGCCTTACAAAAAGTAAAAAAAAATAAAAATAATAAAATGAACTGGAGAAGGAAATGGCAAACCACTCCAGTATCTTTGCCAAGAAACCCTTAATATGGTCATGAAAAGTTAGACATGGCTGAAAAATTGCTATATAACAACAAACACTTTTGATGGAGGAAAGAACAAGGTTAGAAATGAAAAGATTATGAGAGAAATCTTCTGGATCAAGATCCCAGAAATTAGAAGAAGGCCCAGATTCTCAACAGTTTATTAATTTTACATCTTGTTATTCTGCTTTGAACCAAATGTATGATGTTATGTAATGGAGATGAGGAAGCATGTTCACGGCTCATATGAAATATCAGACTTTGGTTCAGCCTGACAGAGCCATTGGTCAGTTTGTCCCTCAGGTTATAGAGGGAAAGCATTGACCTTGAAGTTTTCTTCATGATTCAACCTGATATGGTCACCATCTTTTATATGTCATATTGGGCAAGAATTCAATTCCACAGCATCACAGAATCTTAGTGAATCATTTACGTCCTTGACTGCCTACTCTCCCAGTCCACACTCATACTGGTTTTTTGGGTCCTCATAGTGAGGTTACTGCTTCTTTCTCAGCAATATAGCGGTAACCCCAAGGGTGTGTTGGGGATATCTCTAAGACTGCTTCTCTTGAGCTCCTGAAATGGTATGTTCTCCTCATTATTCATTGCCAGTTAGTATCTCCCTAATATCAGTTAACTTGTCATCTTCTCAATATTAATTAGCATCAATTAGCTTTACCAAAGGTATTTTTTATTGAAAAGATATAGCAAAGAACCAAAGTATAAAACACCACCCTTAATAGGGACACATTCCTTCCTTTTTATCTGTCTTGAGAAGAGTCGGTAGGAAACAGCTCTCCCCTTTGAATTCTGAGGTTCAGTATCCTGGACTATTTCCTTTGGGGTCTAAGCACCATTGGTGATCAAGGTGGGAGTGGTGCTTTAGGACCATAGAGTCCTTACTGGTGTGAGACTCTTCTTTTACTTACCAGCTAGAACCTGGTGTTTATACAAAAAACTATAAATGAATGATGCTTGAACTCTTTCTCTCCCTTGAACTTTTTTCTCTCCTCAGCAGCTTTTGAGTGAGGAAGAACTAAGGTAAGTCTCCAGGTGGGGAAAGGGCTGCTTTCCTTTAGCTATAGCTTGATTGCTATATTCTTAATAATTAGACAGAAATATGGTCATGATTACATAGTGCTTTTGTTTCTTGGCTTCATTGCTGTTTGTTCTTTTCTCATCTCAGATAAGTGAATACCAGAGATGGAGTGAACTGTCTTCACTTTATGAGTTTCAAACGGTTGTAGGAACTACTTGAGGTCCAGCAACTGGAGTCCAAAGGCAAACCTGAGCCGGTATCTGTAGTACTGGTGAAGAGTCAATGCAGCCCTTAGAAGTCTCTTGGATGATCTCTAGCATAGCAGAGGATCAAATTCAGAATCTGAGATACCATATCATATAAGCAAGTGAATGACTTTTTTTGACTATGCTGAAATTGGATGTGAATTTTGTTGAAAAGAATAGTTATAGTTACCACGTTAAGTTTGACTAGGCATTAAGGTAAAGAATGTGACTGAGCTGAAGGGAGAGGGAGGCGTGTATTAAAAAATCTTTAGAGTAAACATACCTTTGTTAAAATTAATTGATTTTAATTGCTCATTGATGATATCAAGAAAAATGACTGACCAATTGATAATTTATAGATATAGATAGATTGAAAGAGAGATGTGATAGAGCTAGATGGATATCTACATATAGATAGCTATTTGTATATTTGCACATGTAACACATGTATGTAAACAAAACCAGATGTTATCTATATGCATGAACATATATATCTGTAAGTATAATGTCCATATCTATATGTATATTTACATGCATAAGTATATATGCATATCTATATGTAGATATCCATTTATCTTTATAGATACAGATATCTCTATAGAAGGAAATTGTGATAATAGATATAGATAATTATAGATATATACTAATGTCTATATATCTATTAATCTAAATCAGTATCTATCAATATAGCTATATCTATTGATATACACAAATACATATATATGTATAGTAAAACAGTAAGGATTTAGACTCAGATTTTTGACTCTAGATCATATGGTTATGTACTAATGCTTCATTTGGTATAGTTACATGTATAGTGGTATGTAATGGGTAAGGATCCAGTCCTCAGAGTATATAATGTTCCCTGCCTGGCTTTAATTCAAATGGAGGCTTGGTGAACCTGCTTCCTAACAAAAGTAATGGAGAGCACATGTGGGTATTCTCCAACTACTTCCTATTGGGGCTTACAATATGGGTAACAAATAGACTTAATTGTCTGATAAGTCAGAACTTAGAGTTCCTACAAAGGGTTCAAGTGAATGATCTCTGCAAGCTTTGAAGTGAGGAGGAAAAATAGCTTCTGATCTCCCTCTTGGCAACCATGTGTCTATGAATGCATGGCAATTTTATTTCTTTTGTGTTTGCAAAGTTAGGTTGGTAAATATTCAGAGATAGAACATAATAGTTGAGGATTCTGTGAGCTCTGAAAGGTTGGAAGAGCTCTCCAGACAGTATATAAAAATTATTTATTAAATACCTTCTATGTGTAGACATAGGTGTATACAAAGAAAGGCAAAAGGCACTCCCTGCTCTCAAGGAACTCACATTCTAATGGGAAAGACAATTTGCAAAAAACTACAAACAATTTAAATACTAGCTAAATTTGAAATATTCAACAGAGGAAAGGCACTAGGAAGTTTTCCTGTGGATGGTGGGATTTTAGTTGGAACATGAAGAAAGCCCAAGGGAGCCGGAAGGCAGAGACAAGAAGGGAGAGCCAGTAAAATGACTGGAGTTAGGAGATGGACTATTTTTTAGAACAACAGCAAGGAGACCCATGTCCCAGGATTGAAGAGAATGTGGTAGGATATACAGTATAAAGATACTGGAAAAGTGCAGGCCAGGTGATGAATGGGTTTGAATGCCAAAAAGATATTTTATATTCGATTCTAGAGAGGATAGAGAATCACTAGAGTTCACTGAGTAGGGGGTAACATAGTCATTTGTACTTTTACATCACTTTGAAAGCTGAGTGTGGGAGTGGGCAGGAAGACCATCCAGCAGGCTCCTGCAGTAGTCTAAGAATGAGGCCCAGTAATTGGAGTAGGTAGTAGAGCCTGCTGGTAGCTAAAGCAACCTTAATTCAGTGAAGCATCAGACCTGAAGAATGATGGGTTTGACACAGTTCAATAGTAATTAACCCTGCAGCTGTCTTCCAAACTAGAGTGATTGGTCTGTGGATTATACCTGGGGACCCCAAACCTGTTAAAGCAAAAAAAAGTGGGAGGTGGAAAGTAGTCTTGGAGAGGGTATTACAATACAAAAAATATATATTAAGCAGATTACTATGCTTGGCACTGGAAATATTTAGACATAGTCCCTATCCTCAAGACACTTTAGTTCAGGGGTTCTCAAACTTTTTGGTGCCAAGACTCCTTTATACTCTTAACAGTTACTGAAAAGCTTTTACTGATGTGGATTATAACTATCAATATTAGATATTAAAATTTCTGTTATATTATGCCATATCATACCATGATGTCATAGTATAATTAAAAATAGTTTTAATCTTTTGGATCCTTTGAAAGGCTCTTGAAAGAATTTCTAAAGGTCCTTGGACAATATCACACTTTGAGATCTGGTCTAATGATGTGTTACTTTACTCACTTTATAGATGATGAAGCTGAGACTTGGAGATTTAGTCAAAGTTACTGAGCTAGTATGGGATAGAGCTGGAATTTGAATCAAGGACTTCTGACTCTTAAAAACAGTTCTTTCTGTGACATATTTTTGTGGTCAGTAGTTATATCCTCTGACCATGCAAGTCTGAACTTAGACACCTGCATCAAGGATTTTAATTTTCTTTGTTTATTGTAGCTGATTTTTTTCCAAGATGGTTGGAGCTACTATTGATAAAAGCAAGTGATAATATATATATATGTGTGTATATATATATATATATGTATATATATATTTAGCATTTTAAGGTTTGCAAAGTGCTTTATAAACATCTCATTTCATACTCTAGGGAAGTAGATGCTATTATCATACCTATTTTATAGATGAGGAACTAAGGCAGGCATAAATTAAATGACCTTCCAAGGGTCACAGAACTTGTTGAATATTTAATCCATGATTTTAATTCAAGTTTTCCTGACTTGTAAGTGTCATTCTTTCTTCATTGTGCCATCTAAAGGTCAATGGCATAGAAACCATTAAAAACAGAAGAGACTTCAGGGATTAGCTAGTTCTCCTCCCATCCCAACCTAAGGTCTCACAGGGTTGGGATTGGCTCCTTGGTAGGCCAATTTCCTTTGCTAGCAATCATGACCACATATTATACCCTTAACATAGGGCAGTTGTCTTCATAATTCATGTTGAAGTTCACAAGAAGGAGCAGTTGAGAAGGTATGGGTGAACCCACAAGTCCAGCCCAGTTGCCCTCTGGAACCTGTGTCAGTGATCTATTTTTTTCCATAGAGGATGGAACATTGAATTCTGCCTGTCACAGGAAAAAAAGGAAGTTTTTTGCTTGTGTGTTACCTTGTGGGTTCAATTCATTAATTCTCAGAACAATATTCAATCCAGCCACAAGGTGGAGGAGCTGCTTCACTTAAAATTCCACCTCTCTAATGTCCATCTGGTACGCACACCATCTGACATCTAGTGAGTTAGCACATAAGGAAGAAGAGAGATTTAGAGAAAAAGGGAGTCTTCATAGCAAAATATGTGAAATCCTACAGGGAAAAGAGAAAGAAAAGCCCTGTCAGGTTGCATAATATCGATCATGTACCTCATGTCAAAAGAGTTTTTCCTTTGCTAAATATTTTTAATCCATCAATCAATAAGAATTAAGCCCTAGCTTTAAGCCAGGTGCTATGCTGGAAGCTGGTGGGAAACAGATTATCCCCATCACCTTTATATCCTTCATCCTCCAAGTCTTAAGTTTTTGATTTTGGTTTGGATCTGTAACTTTATGGGAGTGGGAAACTCTTAATCAACCAATCATTCCCATATGGAAATCAATCTAGACTTGCATTGGGGAAACTCCTTCCACCAAAACAAATTAGTTCCAGTTTAGAGCCTTAGAGAGTTCTTTGTGGGCATCAAGAGTTTAAAAACATTGCTTTGGGTCATGCAGCTGGGACACTGTCCCACGCAAGTCTTGAATATGGGTCTTCTACACCCCCAACCAGGTCCTCAGTCTACTATAACATATTATTTCTTAGTTCAATTTTAAGTTAATAAAAAAGTTCTTATACAAGGAAAAATATGCTTTTTATAATGACCATGATAGAATTTATATTCCTTAAGACTTAGGCCTCTTACTTTCAAGTTTAAGATATGTCCTTGTATACTTTGACCTGCCCAGTGGAGTTGAGTCATCATCTTGTTTCAAGGCAAATATCTATATTTAACAAGACAGTTTACTCTGATGAATAAAGGCCAAAGAAAGAATTACAAGAATTCAAGAACCCTATTAATTTCAGGAGAGAAAACACCCTGTGGCATTGACCATAAATGAATAGTAAACTTCTCCATTCCCAAGGAATGTATGATTTAATTCTTAAACTTTTTGGTGACAGGACCCTTTACACTCTTAAAAATCACTGAGGGGCGGCTAGGTGGCACAGTGGAGGGTGGCTAGGTGGCACAGTGGATAAAGCACCAACCCTGGAGTCAGGAGTACCTGGGTTCAAATCCGGGCTCAGACACTTAATAATTACCTAGCTGTGTGGCCTTGGGCAAGCCACTTAACCCCATTTGCCTTGCAAAAAAAAAACCCTAAAAAAAAATCACTGAGGACCCTCTTCCCCAAGAGTTTTTGTTTATATGGGTTATATGTATTACTATGATGACATTAGAAATTAAGAACTCAGTATTATTATTATGAAAATAGTTTTTTCAAGAGGTTATCTTTTTTATTTTTTAACCATCTCTCTCTCTCTCTCTCTCTCTCTCTCTCTCTCTATATATATATATATATATATATTAGCATTCTTTAAAAATTTTTGAGTTCTAAATTCTTTTCAACCCTACAGTCTCTTCCTCACCCACTGAGAAGGCAAACCATATGATACTCATTATACTTGTGAAGTCATGAAAATAGCTTTGACCTCATAGATCCCTTAAAAGAGTTTCAGGGTCCCCCGGGGGTCCTAGGACTGCACTTTGAACTGCTATCTTTGTGTTGTTCAAGACAAAAATGATCAAGAAGGCAAAGTCATGAGCATGGGCTCTTGAATCTTGATTATGAGGCAATGAGGAAAGATTATACAACTTCAGAAAAGGCAGTTTTAGAATTGCCTGTTTTAGAACCTCAGAAATACAAATTATTTTCTCAAAGGACTTCAACTTCTTATAATTCCCTGAGTTCATTTAGTGTGCTGCAATAATCATTGGACCTAGAACCTGGAGATCTGATCTCCTTGGGAGAGAAGGTGATTCAATGGCAAGAGCTACTGCTTAAGAGTCTAAGGACTTAGATTTGAATTACTAACCATGATCTGATGATACTTTGCAGGTTGGTTGGTCCTCTCTAACATGAAGGGATGGCTCTTGGGTTGCTACATTCAGACCTACAAAGATGATACTGTTCTTAGCATTGTCCTTCCGGCTATTACTTATTCTGGACAATTTAGATTCAGTCACTGTGTATTTGCCCTGGCTGTGCTCCTTGACTGGAAAGCATTCTGTCCTCTCCTTTATCTCTAGAGTTCCCTAGCTTCCTTTAAAGGTGGCTAAAGTGCCATCTGTCACATGAATCATTTACTCATCCCTACCCTCTCCCCCAATTACAATGTGAATATAAGCTTCTTGAGGGAAACACCAAAATTTTGAGTAGAAGGGGATCCTAGAGATCATAGAATCCAACCCCTTCATTTTACAGATAATGCTTCTTTTTTGTTTTTTATATTCTTTAATAAGTGTCATCATGTCCTGGTATATCACACACATTTAACAAATATTTGCTGATTGAGGTTACAATGAATTCAACTCTCCTGTGTAAACCTGAGACAAAAAAATAGAGAAGACCATGAAAGCGTACTGGTTTGTAGTCATGGCTTTACCACTAGAGAGCTGTGTGACCTTGGGTGACTCATTTTCTCTGGGTCTCAGTTTGCACTAAAAGCTGAATGGGCTGGTCTAGATGACTTCTAAGGACTCATTGCTATAAATGATTTAATCATTTCCTCTAGAAGCATTTCAGGGAGCTGAAGATGAATGGATTAGAACTATGGATTCTTGTTCATGCATCATGAATCATATATGCATCATGAATCGTGGACCAATAGTACTCATGTGTCTGAATCTCTTGTTCCCAATCCATAGCACAGCATTGTTGTTGCATCATTGGAGTTGCATTGTTGCTTTAGGAACAGAAAGGAAAAAAGCAGCAGGATTCTGTTATGTGATATTTATGTGTTGTTTTCATCATTGTCTTAGAAACATAGAAAAAACTTTTTTGGAAACTGTTTAATGATGCCTAAAGTCGATTAGAATGATGTTTGGGTTCTCAGATGTAGGTTGTCTTCATCATCTGAGAACCCAAACATCATTCTAATTGACTTTAGGCATCATGAAAAGACTTTCATCATCCAATCCCCTATTTCTTTGTCTTCTCTTCCTCTGATGTACAGAATCTCAAAGCACATAGGACAGCTTTGCAAGCTGATTAAAAAAAAAGCACATATAGGAAGGCGAGTTCCCCTGGTGAGATTCAATAATTAAGGGACATGATGAAGAATGAGGGTGATAATCCTTGGAGCTAGTGAGGCAAAGAAAGCAGAAGCCCGCCGGCAGCAGAGAAAGATGGTGCCTTGCTAATGTTTGAACAAACAGGACACAGGAAACGAGAGAATGGCTCTCTGGAGGGTTGACACATTCTACCACTTAGAGGCACAGGATTAGAGGTCATAGAAACCTAGCCTTTCAGAGTTTTAAATGGCCTCAGGGGTCATCTGGTCCAGCTGTCTCATTTTTCAGGTAAGGAAACTGAGGCTTCTAGCAACTAGTCCAAGTTTACATAGCAATTTAGTGATGAAATGAAAACTTTTTACTGGCTTAGTTCATATCTACCAACTGATTCAGTCCTAAATTTATTATTATTTAGTCCTTAATTTAGGCAAGTTATAGCTCATAGAATCCTAGATTTAGAGCTGACAGTAGTCTCAGAGACCATCTGATGTAATTTATACTTTTAAAAGCTAAGAAACCGAGGTAGGTCACTTGACTTGTCAGAAATTTGAACCTGGACCTGGAATCAGGAAGATTCATTTTCCTGAGTTCAAATCTTCCTAGTTGTGTGACCATGAGCAACCAATATAACTCTATTTACCTCAGTTTTGTCATCTATAAAATGAGCTGGAAAAGGAAAAGACAAACCAACTCAGCATCTCTGTCTAGAAAATTCCAAATAGGGTTGTGGACAATCAGCTGTGATTGAAACAACTCAGCACAACAACAAATGGTAGTTTGCTTAATGATCACTGGCCAGATATTAGATTTTTGGAATGACAGAATCTCAGAGTTGGGAAATAATCGCAGATCCTATCTAGTCCAACAGAATCACCTGAAATTTCTATGCTGTTCTTGAGAAGCGATCATCCAGTCTTCACTTGAAGGCCTTCAGTGAGGGGGTAACCCATTTAATAATGATGACAAATGATTTTTTTAATTAAAGATTTTATTTATTTTGAGTTTTACAATTTTTCCCCAATCTTACTCCCCCCCCCCCACAGAAAGCAATTTGACAAATGATTTTACAAATTGCCCTGCAAGGCAAATAATTTGAGCATCATCACTCCCATTTTAGAGATGGAGAAACTGAGATTCAGTGAGATTAAATGACTTTTCCACATGCATACATATATAAGTGTCTGAGGCAGAATTTGGAGCCAGTTTGTTTGGCTTGAAGTCTAGTATTGTCTCCTAAAGCAATCCATTCTACTGTCTGACAGTTCTAAATGTTTTCCTTCTTTTGTTCATAGGGCCTAAGGAGAGCATCTCTTTGGACTGATAGCTCTTCACATTGTTGGGTTAGTTAAGCCCTTGGTTCCTTAGTTGATGTGAACCGTAATTTCCCTCTTCTAATTTTATGATGATCAAATGACTGGGAGTGGGGTGGGGAGCTTGGGTCAGTGGAAAGACTATGAATTCTGGAGCCAAGGGTCTCCTGTCTCTGACAAATACTGGCAATTGACTTCATCTCTCAGTGTACCCAGACCATCTTCTAATACTAGAATTTGCAAAGCAGATGCCAGTCTGAGTTGGAAGAATGATTTCCCTTCATTGGAAACTCTATTCTATTGAAATAAAGGTTTGATATAAAATCCCCTCGTGTTTAAAGAGGACTTTTTAAAGGTTTCCAATGTGTTTTTCTTATCATACTGTGAGTCAATGGAGGAAGTACCATCCCTTTCTTAATAGATGAGAGATGACAAGACTTAACTAGGGTCATACACCTAGTCAGGGTCAAAGCCAGGTCCCTGGATTCTAAGCCTATTATTGTTTCTTTTCTCTGTCAGATTCAAGCTGAGAGAAGGCAAGGTGACTTCTCCCCAGTAGGAGCTGAATCTTGACAGTAACCAGAACAGACTGAGCATAACGGAGGAGGGCAGAGCCCTACATAGAAATGTGGTGAACTGGGAAACTTGTCAATGTCCATTAGGGCATCGGAGAGGGGTGCCATCTTGTCATTCACCTTCAATAGAATGCCCAGTAGTCTCAAGGTTATAGATCATTTCAGCCAGGAAGCAATGGGTTGGCTGGTTCAACAACATCAGTTCATAGATGAGGAAATAGGTCTGTCTAGGTCATGCAGATAATCAGTGGTAGAGCTGAGGTTCTAAGTTAGGTCTCCTGATGCCTAGTCCAGATCTTTTTTTACTGGATCCTGGTGATTTTCTGGAAGAAAATTAAAGCAGGAAAAAAAATTCAATCCACCATTTAGGTGTCTGGTGTTCGTGTAACCTGCTTAAATTTGTTAAATGCTTGGAACTGTGCAGAAATACTAGGAACTTATGTATTTTAGGTATCAGAATCATCCAAAGAGAGTTGCCAGACCATATGTTAGTGGCGGGGTTGGGGAGGAACTTCTTTATTGGACCTGATCCAACAAATTTAAAGGGAAAGATGAATATATTCTAAGAAGACTTTTAGTTTTCTTGAGCAACAGAATGGGCTAGTCACACCCTTATCAATAAATAGCTTAATGGTGAAACCATGATAAAATTGTTGCTGGTTAAAATGTTGCTGGGTGGTCTAGTCTAGGGTTTGAAAGTGAAAATGAATTCATTTAAAAGACTCACTTTTTTTTAGGTTTTTGCAAGGTAAATGGGGTTAAGTGGCTTGCTCAAGGCCACACAGCTGGGTAATTATTAAATGTCTGAGGTCGGATTTGAACTCAGGTCCTCCTGACTCCAGGGCTGGTGCTCTATCCACTGCACCACCTAGCTGCCCCAAAAGACTAACTTTTGACTTGGAGGTTAAGGGACATAAAAAAATTATTTACTCATTATTTTGGATGTTAAGGTAACAAGGGAATAGAGCAGTAATATGGAAAAGATGTTTAAAGGAAATTTTAGCAAAAGCTAAGAGAAACAAAGTAAGCAAAAGAAGTTGCAAGGTTATTGCACCTGGGCTGATTGCGTGATGGGATAAACAGCCCCTAGGAAAATTCAGTAAAGAAATCTTCTAAGAGACAAAGTTGGAATACTTGTAAGAGTATTACGACTGGACTGTTCAGCAGCAGCCAACAGGGAAAAGGTCAGGATTTATATTGGGAGAAGGGCATTGTTTATAGGTTGGGAGAGGAAAGGGTAAGGGAGAAGTTAGAGTAGTACTAGGGAGTGGTATGGGAGAAGGCAAAACAGTCCTGATAATCTTGGGTCTATGTGCCTTGATGTCCTTCCTTGGTGAGGGACAACCTCTGAGACTTCCCAGAAGATCTACCAGATAAGTGCTCCCAGCTCTGGTTTTTGGTAAGAAACTTTGAACAATGGGATCAGTATTGGGTCAGAACAATGGGTCAGTATTGGTGTAAGGCCAGAACAGAGGGAAAAGGTTAACCATTTGACATGATCAGCAAAAAAGGAACAGATTTCCTCTACTACAAGGTGATGGAACCCAAGGAGCCTGAAAAAGTCCATCTTTTTAAAAGGAAAATGTTTTATTAATCCTCAGTAGAATGTAAGCTTCTTGAAGGCAGGGCCCACTTAACTTTTGACTTTGTAACTACCTATGATAATATCTAGCAATTAGTGGGTATTTAATAATTGCTTGCTGCTTAATAGAATTTTTTTACATTCTTATTTTTTAATGTAGCCTTTCCCCTTTTATTCCTCCCCTCACTTTTGTAACAAAGAAATTCAATTAAACAAAAGAAATAAACACATCAGACACATCTGACAATTCTAAGTCTCGTTCTGCACCTATATTCCTTACCCTACCTCAATCTGGGAAGAGTAACCTTTGAAGTGATGTGGACCCTCAGAAACCACAATTTGTCATTTCATTGATCAAAATTCTCTTTCTCTTTTTAAATTTAAATTTATTATTTATTGATTTTAACATTTTTCTTTCTAAATTCTCTCCCTCCTTCGTACCCTTTTCCATACCCACTGAAAAGTCAAACAATATATCAGCTATACATGTGAAATCATACAAAACCTATTTCCATATTAGCCATATTAAAAAAAACAGTAAGAAGAATAAAATGAGAAAATTATACTTCAATTTGCAAATTTCCTCATTTCTCTCTCTCTGGAGGTGGATGACATTTTTTCATTGTGAGTTCTTGCCTTGGATCATCGCATTGATCAGAGTAGCCAAGTTATATTGATCAGAATTCTAAAGGAATCTTTTAATGATTTTTTTCATTACTGTGATCACTTGATAAATTTTTCTCTGGGTTCTATTTATTTTGTTTGGTTATTTATTAAGACAAGTGTTACCAAAATTTCTGTAAATTCAACTCCCTTGCCTCAAGTAGAACCAAAACCCGAATACCCAAGTATGGAGGGAACACTGGAGAACACCAAGTCAATCCCCTCTCTTTAGGTTTGTGGGTTAGAGCAGGAACAATGACCTGCTTATAGTCACATAACTAGATAGTAGCAGAGGTAGAACTAGACCCCATCCTGTTCCCTCCCCTAGAGTCAACTTCAAGTATCTTTATCTGAATATTAAAATTTACCAGATGATGGGACTGCTATCTCCCCTTCTAGTAAGATAGCTTTCAATGTATGGGTTCCAGGTGGCCCATAATAGATGCTATTTATCTAGATAAGAATGGGATGGGAATCAAATATAGGATATGCAAGGCTAGCACAGAAGGAAATAATAATTGGCATAACATTTTTCTCTGTCTAATAATTCCTCAATTACAATTAATACTTGAGTTAGAATTCTGTTTTAGACGCTTTACTGGTTGTATGACCTTAGCCAGATCATTTATTGTGAGGAATATGTGGGTGTGTTTAGTTTCTACAAGAATGTGAAGGGAGAATGTTAGTTTACATTACAAAGACCGGGTCTGCCTATATTGGTGCCTATGGGCAGATATGTGAGTGGAAAACGAAAGACTTAGCCTCAACTTGATCAAAATTTGAGATTAGATCAGGTCTGCCCCACTTAGTTCTGAGTTAACCTAGGGCCTCCCTCCATCTCCTTTGCACATGCTCAAGGAGATTACTGTTCCCTCCCCAAAGGACTGGGAAAACAAAAAGGGGCGAATGTACCAATTAGCTTGTGACCCCAGCCAATGATTGGCATGAAGGGGGAAGAACTAGTTTTTCAAAATGCATATAGGACCTAGCATTTTCAAGATTACATACTCTTCTTTCCTTTAGAGAGAGGTGGTCTTTTTACTAAGATGTTTTAGAAAAGACCATTTTAATCACTCTGGACTAAATATCAGGAGCCATTTATAACTTACTTCTCTGTCTTAGTCTGAGAAATAAATGGGAATAAATGTACCTACCTCCCAGGGTTGTAGTGAGGATCAAATAGGATAATATATGTAAGATACTTCATAAGGCTTAAAGTGCAACATAAGGGGATATTGTTTAATATTATTCTGCAGTTCTTTAGCAGGCGCAGGAGCTCTCTGGGGACTGCTTCCATCCTGTAGCGTTTTGCCTTGGGCAGGAAGCTCCTTGGCTTCCACAGCTCAGAGAACAGAGAATTTTGATCTCACTTTATTTCTGGGTAATTGTTGCTGTTGTTTGTCTTTCTTGAAGAGCACCATGACAACATGCTATCACATACAAGTGACTTGTATTTAAGTTGGCATGGGGGTGGGAATGAGGGGAGTTGTACAAAAACCTTAATTTCTTCTCCTGAATCATCTGAGTCAAGTGACCAGATATGGATCAGTACAACTGAAGAAATCCCTAGATGAGAGGGAGACCTGGGCCTTTTAGGCTAAAGTCTTTTAAAAGTCTCAGCTTGACTGGGGCAATGCCCTTTCAGTGATTAAGGATAAATAAGAAAGAAATGAGACAAAAGAATGGCCTCTTTAACCTAGTTAAAAAAATAAATTTGGGGTGGGAAAACTCAGGGTTTTTGGCCAAAACAGAAACAATTTCTATTTACATTTATTCTGAGCCCATCAGGACCCAAACAATTACTAAGGGAGACTTGATGGGACCTATTGCTGACCAATCAATGAGAGCCAGAGTAATTTAAGGCCTGTCAACTCTCAAATATCCTGATCAGTAATCAAAATTTATATTCCTTTGGACTGAGTGGATGAAAACCAGAGAATAGATTGTCCTATATCAAAGTTTCTAACCCATTTGACTAAGAAAGGCTATGATAGTTAGCAAGTGAATGGAACTGCTGTGTGGCCGACAGAGATAACTTTGGATACCCATGAATTGGTTCTGAATGTAGAAAGTCTTGGTTTGGGTGCTCGATACAAAGCAGGGAGCCCCAGCTCTGGAGTCAGATAACATACCATAAAACAGTCTTTGCTGTCAAGCATTATGTACCCTTGGGTGAGCACTTAATTTCTCTAAAGGAGGAGATCTATGTCTATAATTCTATGAAAAACTACAAGTGAAAACCATCATGAGGCAGCTTTGTAGACAGAGTTGGACTTGGAGTCAGGTTTCAAATTCTGACTCAGATATTTATTAACTCTGTGAGCCTGGAAGTTTGCTTTATTAGTCTTGGCCTTAATTTCGTCATCTGTAAAATGGACATAATAACAGGGCAAGTCATTTAGCTTTGTTTGTCTCAGATTCCTCATCTGTCAAATGAGTCAGAAAAGGAAATGACAAACCACTCCAGTATCTTTGCCAAGAAAACCCCAAATGGCTTCTTGGAAAGTCAGATCCTACTGAAAAACAACAGAAAAACAATAGCACCTACCTCCCAGGGTTGTTGTAAAGATCAAATGAGATAATATGTGTGCAGAGCTTTTCAAAGTTTAAAGCACTGTAGAAATGGCATAATGATGATTTTGATTATTATTAGTCAGCATTAACATTTCTGCTAAATGGCAGCCTAGAAGCATCCCAGAAAAAAGAAAGTTATTAAGACTCAATGGGAAATTATTTTGAGACAATTAATGCTTCATTAGGACTTTGGAAAAACTTGTTCATCTTATTCTGCTAGCTCAACAATGGAGGGAGCTTCAAGTGCGGACATTTCTGCCATTTAAGTAAGTGGATGCCTCATCTAGTTTCTCAGACTGCAACCTTTAAGAGTTGCTTGGGGCATCCCAAGGTTATGTGGCTTGGCCACAGTCATAGATGGCTTGAAAATCAGGGGCTGCTTTTATGTTTTCTTGTCTTAGTGACCCTAGAACTATGTCATATCAGGTTTTTTTTTTAATAGATTTTAGTATATTTCAGAGATAGGACTTCAACTCAGATTTGTTTTTTGTTTTTTGCTTTTTTTCCCCTTGACCTTAGGGTTGGCTCTCTGTCTATGGAGACATGCTGCCTTGCCCACTGTAGATATTTCATAAATGTTTATTGTATTTGCTCCTTGGGTGACCCTAAGCAAGTCATTTAATTTCTCTATGCCTTTGTTTTCCTATTTGTACAATGGAAAGGTTGAATTTGATGGTTTCAAGAGTTCTTCCTAGGTCTACATTTATTATTCTCTGATCTATGATTGTTAAAAAAAAAAAGAGAGATGCTTTTCTATGGTGGGCAATTTTTCCATTGTATAACTGAGATAGATTGAGAAAGCAGGTGCTTTTGGCCTCAATCATTTCAATTAATATGAAATTGGTGCCAAGTTATCTAAAGGATGTCCATGTTTAAAAAAAAACCAAACCAACAACTACTAATTGATCATTTCCAACAGATGGCATTCAGCTTGGTCTGGGAAAAGAAGGTTGCACCTTTCTCAGGTCTGGACATGGGTGTTGTCACTTTCCCCAGATTAACAGGTGTCTGACTGGGAAATAATTACTTCCAATAACTGGTTGCGTTAATCACAGCTGTGTATTCCAGATGGCTCTCTCAGGAGAACTCCAATACCTAGGAGCCTATTTCAGGATAATTACCCAGTCTGCTCCATTTCATCCTTCCTGTTAGAGCTCAGAGTGGTCGACCCCCTCCTCATTCCTCAATATGCCAGAAAAAACCCCTGTGATATGTTATTTCCAAACCCTGTCCATTCTGCCAATGCAGAAACACCACCCACACAGTGGAGAAGAATTATTTTCCACTATTTTGCTTCAATTAAAGGATATTTATGGATCATCTACTGTGTACCTAGAAACTGGGTATTCAAAGACAAAAATTAATGCAGCCCCTACTGTCAAGGAGCTTACATTCCAAACATGTAGGAGTAGTGTAGAAAGTCAACATGGACACACATAAGTAAATGCAAAACATAGGGATGAAGACTGGCCCAGCAATTGGTATTGGGGACCTCTAGGTGAGGAAATTTATCAATGTTGGTGAGCATTTTCTCTGAAACTTAGAATTTCAGGGAGTTGTCCAAGGTCTCACAGACAGTATATGGCAGGGACAGAATTTAACTCAATCTTACTGGCTTTGAGGCCAGTTCTGTCAACTACACCTTACTACTTCTCTAAATACAAAATAGACCCAAAATAAATACCCCAAACAGTAATATCCAATGCACTTTCTACTGTACCAAGTTGTCTCCCCTTGTTTCTTTGAATTAAACTGCACTGTTGGGGTTTCCAGCAAGAAGAGATATACCATGTTCAGAGAACTCAATCCTTCCTTCTCTGTCCAGTTAAAACAATTATACTTTGAGGGTATTTATTATTATTATTATTATCTAACATATTTATGACACTAAAATTTGTGATTTTGCTGACACTGTTGTTGCTTAGATAGTCCTTAATGGAAGTCTAACCCACAACCACTTCTGCTATCTTTGTCAGCTTCTCATTTCTTACCTAGGCTTAATCACTAAATATGCATTGCCTCAGTCAAACTGAGACCTGTTAAAAATCTTAGCTTGAAAAAAGTCTACTGCTACATCTAGGGCCATTTCCAGTCATCCTGATCTATAGCTTGTCACTGATCCCAGATGACTCCAGAGGAGAAAGTGAGGCTGGTGACTTTGTACAGCTCTCTGTCACTTAACTCTAATTCATTTGCATGTGATGTCATGATTTCCCTGTTGTCACGATCCTCTTTGAGAATGAAGGACAAACAGCAAAGCTTCTTGGACACCAAAAGCTGAGCCTATGCTAGTATTCTTAGGGATAAAGACAAGGTATTATTAGAATCTATTCACTATTCCTAGTAACCCGGAAGGTTACACAAAGAAATGGAATAAGACCCTCCCCCCTCATCTTTCTCTGATACCAAGCTATGACACTTAGAAGAGCTGTTGACCACATCTTTGCCCCTTACCTCTTGATAGCTCCTGCATGGGATTTTCCAGTCTTGCTCCTTTAGAAGTTATGCCTCATGGATATGTTGATCAACCTGTTTAAAGTGATGGTACCAGAAAAGTAGTTAGGGGTATGCTGGTAAATATTTAACAGTTAAGTCTCTGGAAAAAATGTAGGCATGACACCCTTTTAAGTTTCACCTATTATCATTAATATTTTCTCCATTACTTTCTTAAGTCTAGAAATCAACAATACAGCTCAAGTCATCTAGCATCTGCTGATTTTCAAGGTGATTTTCACACTGTTAATTTAACAATTGTCTCTCATTAGCAGGTATGAGCTGGTCCCAGCACACCCTTGGAGACTGTGGCATCCCAGCACACATTGTTGTAGTAATTGGCTATAGAAACCAGCCAAGAAGCTGCTTTTAATGGGAAACATCTCAGATCTCTCCCTCAATCTTAGACATAACCCAGAACCATAAAACTACAGTTACTGGGTGGTTCTTCAGGGGTAGGTTAGCAGGGAAGTCAGTTCCCCATCATGTTATTAACTGACATTTCCTTTATGAAAATTATGAACTTGCAAACATCAATAAATATGAACATTTCCTAGATACAAATATAACATAGAGAGCCACTGCTGTGACTCCCATGAGATCAAATACCTTCCCTTCCCTATCATGTAGCTCATAAACCTCTACCAGGTTCACAGATAGCTAGGTGGCATAGCAGAGTTAGGAAGACTCATCTTCATGAGTTCAAATCTGGCCTCAGATTCTCCCTAACTATGTTACCATGGGCAAGTCACTTCCCCCCATTTGCCTCTGTTTCCTCATCTATAAAATGAGCTGCGGAAGGAAATGGCAAACCACTCCAGTGATTTTTGCCAAGAAAATCCCAAATGGGCATCACAGAGGCATTACTGAAAATGACTGAACAACAAGTTCAATGCTAGGGATGCCTTCCTCTAAATAAATGAAATCAGCTTTTTGTTCAATGTTTTGTTAAATGAGTCTTAGGCTCATTTAACCTCTGCTCTCGCTTTACTGTGGACAAAATGATACTCACCAACGCAAATAGGGAATAGGATTGGTCACGTTTCAACTCACGAAAGAATCATAGTAAACAGAATGATTAAAACAAATCTCAGCAACATTGTTAGAGTCACAGTTTTTAATAGAGGCAAATAAGAAAGCCTTGTTTGAACGTGAAACGATTTTTTTTGTGTGAAACAGCTAGTTAGGCATTTTACATTTATACCTTCATTGTCCTTGTCTGATCAAACAGCCAAACTTGATTTTATTTCTCTCGGCTTCTATCTCTGATCTTGTCTCTGCTGTCAGTCTAGCACTTGCAGGCCTTCTAGTACCTTATGAGCTTTTGAGATTGACCAAGTTGTTTCCTGGACATATTCATCATCTGCTGCTTAATCACCTCTTCAGGGATGGAAACACAGAAGAAAGAGGCAAGGGAAGCCAGAGGCTATTTCAGCCCATATTCAATACAAGGAGCAATCCTCATATTGGGGTGGAAAAGAATATTCCTAGGGGTAAGGGGGGGGTTATGTTTACTTTTACAATATTATTGTAGTAATGTGAAAATAAATAAATAAATTTGCTAAAAAAAAGGAAAAGGATATTCTTTCTTTACTGCTCAATGGAATTGCATCTTATTGCCTGGAGTGGCATCATTTACTTGAAGTAAATCAAAGAGTGCTAGCCAGAAAGAGAGTCATCTTTTAATAGATGCAGGACTCCAGTGAAATCCGTTTTTCTGGCTCAACAACCCACTGGAGACTCTCAATGATTTAGTTAGTTATAGGTAGAGAGAAACTGTCCCCTAAGGATCCACAGGGTTATTAGTGGAAGGTTTGAATGAAGTGTGAGGCAGAGAATATCTGGAGGGAGGGAGGAAGGGCCTCAGTTTACAAAGAATAACAGAAAAAGAGGACTGCATACGTAATGTAACCTTTATCACTTATTTAAAAAAAATATATATATGCAGATATGGTCAAGGAGTTTCCATTCTATCAAGGGTAACAATGTATATGTATATAAATAAAGACAAAAGATATATATATATATATCTATCTCTATATATCTACCCTATAAACATATAGTAGATAAAGAATATATGTACTAAATAAATAAATAAATATGTGGTACATACTCCATATATACTATACACACACACACACACATATATATATGTGTGTATATATATATATATATATATATATATATATACACACACACACACTCCAAATATTCTCTATATTTACTACATGTATTTAGTAATTCTGGGGGCAGGGGATCAGAAAGGACCTCATATCATCTAAGCTGAACATTAGAGATTCTAAGAGGCAGAGGTTAGATTTCAGTTATGGCAGACAACCTGAACCCATGTTGTATGTAAATGAGTTGGCAATGGAATTTGGAATTCAAGGAATAGCAAATAGATAGGTTTGGCTGGATTCTGAATTGTGTACAGAGGAATACTTAGTAAGAATTTAATAATTTGGATTAAATAGTATTGAAATACCATTTGGGAGGGGAAGCCAAATTATTTGTCACATCAGAATGTAGACCAACTGCTGTTGTGTGCAGATTTGAGGAAGGGGAGCAGATACAAGTTTTGTTTTTGTTCATTTCTAACAGATTCTAGTGTCAAGCTTACATCATAACATTTTCATCTTTCTTTTTTCCTCTCTTGTCTGGTTAAGCCTTCCAGTCTTACCTCAAACTTCTGATCTCTGCCTTCTTTACCTCTCCTCTTCCCCGTCCCCGCCTTAGCTTGTTAATCATTCCACCATTTAGAAGCTAACCCATAAAAACCCAAACAACAAAGAGACTGGTGAGCACATCTGTGCAACAGGATTTTTCATTCAATAGAATTTATTTTAACTAGGTTAGCAAATCGGCCATCTGCTGAGCCTGGAGATGAAGTCTCATTCTATAGAGTGGGAGGGCCTCAACTAGTCACTGTAATAGGATTTTACTTGTTTATGGTCTTGATTTTCACCAGATTGGTTTACTCAAACTCATATTCATAACATAGCATGCTTCCCTTCAAGTCATAGGAACCTTTACAGCAGGATGGGGTCCAGAAGTGTGGGCACTAGAATTGTAACTTTGCCACTAACTAGCAGTGTGACTTAATCTGCTTTGGACCTCAGTTTCCCTATTTGTAAAGCAAAGGGGCTGGATTTGTTAAGGCTTCAATGCAGTTCTGGAATTCTATGATTTTTGTAAATTATTAGATTTTCAATAGTATGAAAAAGTAACATGAAAAGAACAGAGAAATCACAGACTCAGGGTTGAAAAGACCATAAAGGTCATCTAAATTAACCCATACCTGAATGTAAATTCCTTCTTTAATATTTCTTTACAAGTGATCCACAAGGTTATATTTGAAGGCCTCTAGAGAACGGAAGTCTTAGCACCCCATTTCACTTCTGAACAGCTCTAATTTTTAGAGATCCCCCCTTCCCCCAACATTGAATAAAATTCATTTCTCTGTGATTTTGTTTTGTCTTATGGGGCCAACAATATAATTATAATCAGTCTTCTACACTATAGTCCTTTAAAAACTTAAACCATATCTATCACACCCTCCCTCTTTCCTCTCATATGTTCTCCTTCCTGTTCTTATAGAGTCAAGTCTCTGGTGCTTTCTCTATCCTGACCACCCTTGTCTGGATTTGATCCAGTATCAACATCTCCTCTGCATCTTTATCTTCCATGGTGCTTTGGGGACCCAGGATGGAACTTCTTTTGGGGTACTCTCCCCAGATGTCATTATTTTAAGCACTTGGTAGAAAATAATAAATTTGACTTCTTGACTACTCAAATGAAGCTGAATTATTAATTCAATAGGGAAATTCAAGTCTGTCATTTTTTAAACAAATTATTTTACAAAAATGTTCTTAACTTACAAGAGATAGACAGTAGAGCTGTGGAAAGACAGGCATGCTGACATACCTTTAGTAGAGCTGTGAATTGGTTCAACTGTTCAGGGAAATGATTTAGAGTTGTATTATTGTTCAGTTGTTTTTTAGTCTTTCCTACTCTCCATGATCCCATTTGGGGGTTTCTTGGCAAAGGCACTAGAGTGATTTTCCATTATTTTCTTAAACCTGCAAGAGTTCTATCTCCAGAAGTGACTAATATAAAACAAAAGGTACCAAAACTGAAAAAAAAATAACCCAACCTAAATAAATGATCACTATAAAATACAAATGCTCTTGAAGGTTTGTTTCAAAAGAGTCCTCAAAATTTTCCCCATTCCCCCACTCCCTTAAGCATGCATTCCTTTATTCTTGGTTGAAATGGGGATGTTAGAATTTCAAGTGCTGTGAGAAAGAATAATTGGGTAAACATGAGGAAGAAACACAAAATGGGAAGATGGACTAGCATCTGAGGCTCTCAGAAACAAAATAAATAAAATAAATAAATAACTTAAAGGTTACCCAAAACCCAGAAGTGAAGTCCTCTGGATGATGCTTCATGAAGGACTAAAGAATGAGAGGCAGTTGTAGTGGAGAGGAAGGCATTGGATTGGGGTCAGAAGATGTGGATTTGAATTCTGGCTCTGCAACATTCACTTTTTAATGTTGGACAAGTCATTTCCCTTCCATGAGACTCAGTTTCCTTATTTGTGCAATAGGCTAAGGAAGGCTCAGTCTAGAGTGAAGATGGTCAGCTTTCCACTTCAGACTATGTGAAGCTACCATTATTTTCTTATCTGATTCCTATTTAATGAGGGAAAAACTTTTCAATTGATTTTTTTTCTTTCAAGAAACATTATTCTAAAGGAAAAAAAATCTTTATCATTAATAGGAACAATCAAGGCTACCCAACAATATAAGCATCTTCTCTTCAAATCTCAATGGATGTCTAAATTTGAGGTAAGCATGCACATATAAGGTCCTGATGACTAGATTGTTCTCTCTGCTGCTTGGCTCCATTAGAGTGAGGAAGATTGTTGTAAACCTCAGGATAAAGAGAGAAAAAACCAGTGGTAGCAGTCTCCTTTTTTCCCATGGGAGTTGCCATGAAACTAAAAGAATATCACCCCTCTGTTGCCTTTATTTCCTTAGGTGAAAGATGGTTGGAGAGAGAATGAACATAGGGGTCCAGGAACTCCATGTCAGAGTGGGCACTCAAGGCCAATGGACAGCAAATAACCTACCAAAATTGCCCCAACCTAGAATTAGACTAACATTGAGGTACTAGTAGAAAGGAAGACATTGGTGCACTAGTTTTTTTTTAAATTAAGGAGTGATTTTTGTCTATTGGCCATGCCAAACTCAGAAGTGAATTTTGTGGGGTGAATGGTTTCTAGTGACCACTTTAAATTTGAGCCCACCCATCCTAGATACTAAAGTGGGAGAGGGCAGAGTATTCCAAGAATTTGAGGGGAAGGGATGTTTGATATCTCTGGTTAACGATCCCTTTATAAAAGTTCAGTAGTGTAAATTGATTAAATAATGATATGGAGCCTAATCACTAGGTTAATGAATGATATACAGGAAATATTTATGATGATTGGGATTGGGGAGAAAACACTAGAATGGGATTCAGAGTATAGAAGTCTGGGTGATGTCAGAACTGTAACTAGTGTGGAGTGATTGGAGCTTTGCCATAGAGTGCTGATATCTGGGGGGGGGGGGGTTGCCTTTCCTCTCCATGGTGACTACTGTCCCTTCACTTTACCTTGTAGCTGTTGTTGGTTCAGTCAAATTGTCCACAGCTGCCCATCAGAAGTCCTGTCCCGTAGTACTCTCTCTAGAAACTGCCTTTCCTCAACTCTTGCTGGGATATGGGCTATGCAACCTGTGGTCCATTTCCTAGCTTGGTTGCACCTACAGTTGGGTCATCCTCAAAGTTGCTAGTACTTCTTAACGCCCTTAACTAAATCCACCCTAGGGGAAAAAAGTTTTAATTATAGTTCTGATTAAATGTTTAAAGACCTTAGCTCTGGTGAATTAACTTGTTTCAGTATTTAATATTTAATGTTAACAAATGCAGATAATCTACTCCCCCCCCTCCCTTATTCATTTATTTATTTTCCAATTACATGCAAAGATAGTTTTCCACATTCCTTATTTTGCAAGCTTTTGGATTCCACACGATAATCTCCTTTTAAGAATGTAGACTCAGGCCTACACCCTCTTTTGTGTTACTGTCATCGCCCTCACCAAATGCTGCCTATTTTGGCAGTTGCAATAGTCTGCTGGCTGGGCTTCCTGCCATCCTTAAGTTTCTGCCCACCCCAGTACCTCCTCCATTCAGCTTTCAAAATCAACTTCTTAAAGCCTAGGTTTGACCCCACCACCCCATCCCCCTCAACTCAGTTAACACTAGTGGATCCCTGATTTCTTCAGAATCAAATATTAAAACCTTTGTTTGTGTTCAAAGTTCTTCATAACTTGGACCCTCATTCCCACCTTTCCAGTCTTCTTACAATTTACTCCCCAATGCATACTCTGCTAGTGCCTCCTGGCTGTTCCTCATCCATGACCCTCAGCTCCCTTCTCTGACCTTTTTCACTGCTTGTTTCTCACCCAGACCCTTCATCTCCCTTCCCTGGTTATTTCCCCGCATACCTACCCTACTCTCCCTCATTATCTTTGCCTGCTAATAACAGCTTGGCTTCAAATTCTAGCTGAAATCTCATTTCAAAAGGAAGTCTGTCTCCATGCCTCTTAATGCTAGGCCCTTTCCTTTTTGATTAGGTTGTTTGCGCATTGTCTACCCCATTAGATTGAGCTTTTTGAGAGCTGGAACTGACTTATACCTTTCTTTGTACTCCCAGGAACTAGAATATACCTGATTCATAACAGGGATTTTATAAACATTTATTGACCAACATATTGTCTGACCCCATTCAAGAATCCCTTAGCCCCTCAGAGGTCCAGAGCCCTCAAAATGGAAATCATTGTCCTAGATCATTCCATGAGAGTAGGTAAATGATTGGTCATAAAATCAGTTTTGATAATGATATAATGCCATATCTCTATTGCAAGTGATAAACATGAACTTTTATGAGTCTTTTGATAAAGAGTCATTTTATTGGTCCTTTTGTAAAGCTGGGAGTCATCCTCTTTCTCTTGGGTTAGTGGTGGCAATTTTGCTGTTCTTGCCGGGAAAAGGTTGGCTCCTGCCTTCTCTTGGGTCCATCTGTCTTGATGGAAAAAGGCATATTAGGCATGTGGCCTATACTTTCTCTGGCCTTTTCAGGAATGGATCTAAGATGCCTGGAATAATTTATCATGGGTGACAGAGGTGCTAGCCTCCTTCCCCTGACATCAGAGCTAGAGGCATTAGCAGGATGGATGAGAATTTAATGTATATGGGGAGCCTCCATCAGCCTAGAGTGCTCAGCTGAATGGAGACAACCCCTAAAGAGTCCTGGGAGCCCTCACATGGGCAGGAGCTTACTAAAAGCCTTGACTTCACGCTACTACCCAGCTCATATGGCTTCCAGTTTAAACATGATTATGCTGTGATTCAGATCAATAGTGACACAGAGCTGCCCCCAAGAGCCCCATAAAGAAGAAGTGAGGGTGTGGGGGGGAGCTGATTGGAGTGGACAGGTGTCCTTAGATGTCCTCATAATCACCATCCATCACTCATTCATCACGCTGAACTTTGAGCCTGGGAGTGGGGGTGGGAGAGGTCCTTTGACACCACTCCTCATCTTTTAGTGGAGCTGGGCAGTTAAGTGATTTATAGCACTCCCCTGAGAGTGGGAGATGTATCTTAATTTTGTTTCATCTTTGTTCACCCAGGACTAAAAATGGTGTATTGCACATAGTAGGTGCTTAATAAATATTGAAAATGGAATCTATTTAACACTTTAAGGTTCCTTTTCTCCATAGATTCTCATATCAACCTTGTGAGGGAAGCAAGTATCATCATTCCCATTTTAAAGGTAAAGAAACTGAGGCTCAGAGGGATTTAATGAATTATGAAGCTTGATCTTTAATACCGCAAATCTTTCTTCTCTTATATTATTAACCAAGGTCATGCAGATGGTTCAAAGTATTTTCAGGGACATTATCTCACTTTCCAGGAAACCAGAATACTTCTCTTTCTTCCATTTTGGGGGATGCCATGTTCATCTGTGATTTCAATCTTGCCTGTTGGAGAAAAGCATCTTGCCTTGGATTGTCTCCAAAGGACTGTAACACACTTGCTCCAAAACCTCAAGGTCATTGAAACAACCAAGTCCATTCCTTCATTTATTTTTTTTAGTAAACTTAAAAAAATTAAATGACTCCCTATTACCTAGAGGATAAAATACAAATTCCTTTACCTTACCATTAAAGTGCTCTACAATCTGTCTCCATATTACCTTTCTAATTTTATTTTAGACCACTCCTTCATTCACTCAGGTTCTGGATAAATTGGATTAGCTGTTACTCATGTATATACATGCACTATACACATATACACATGTATCCATACACATGCTTATGCATATGCATGGACACACATGTATCTCTCTACATGTGTATGTCCAAGTCTGGAGTCAGGAAGACTCATCTTTCTGATTCAAATCTGGCTTCAGATACTTACTAGCTATGTGACCCTGGGTGAGTCACATAACCCTGTCTTCCTCAGTTTCCTCATCTGTAAAAAAGAGCTGGAGAAGGAATTGGCAAATCACTCTAGCATCTCTGCCAGGAAAATTCCAAATGGGATCCTGAAAACTCAGACTCAACTGAAAATATAAACAACTGAAAAATTAAAACCATATATGTGTGTATATATGTGTAAAATATATGTGTGTGTATATATATATATATATATATATATATATATATATATATATATATATATATATATATATATATATATATTTCCCTTGACAGTTATCCATGTTCCCTTTGTATCTCCAAGGAAAGTCCCTTCACATGTTCTATCATGCACCTTGCCCTTGCCATATATGTTTACCTCACAATAAGATATAATACTCTGCAAGAGAGTGTAATGCTACTTGGAAGACATTTATTTCTATTTACTTATGCTGATCAGATAATTCTTAATTCATTATTTTTAATTCAATATTTTTTGTATTGAATGAACGTATACTCTGTTTAGCTTGTGGCTGACACACCTTGGTGAGGGCTCATGAGCTCTGGTGTTGAGTGTTTGCTTAATCACATCTACAACTAATCTGAATGGTTGTGTTTGGGCCCATGTACCAAGGTGGGCCAAGATCACAAGCTTTGTTTAGATGGCTCTTTTGCCCTTACTTTATTTCATTTAGTATCATAATAATTTTTTCTTCTTTTTAAAAATTTTAAACTTAAATACAAAATAACCTCTAGTTCAGTATCAGTTTTTGAATTAAATCACCTTGGATTTGACCTTTCTTTCTAACTAGTAGCCTTGCCCCAGAGTAAAGGTAGGTGGTAAGTCCCCTTTCACTGAAGGTCTCCAGTCAGAGGCTGGATGACCACTTATAAGGGGTATTATAGAAGGATATCTTAGTCCTAGATGGCTGGCCATTGAAGTGTCTTCTAATTCTGACATTCTATGATTCTTATTCTTTTCTTCCCTGTGACAAGACTATGATTGAACCTTAAATTTACCACGAGGAGGCAGTATGATGTAGACAACAGAGCACAGGTCCTAGGAGACCTCAGTTCTGAACCTGATCCTATTACTCATCACAGCATCTGACATCTTGGGCAGGAAATCATTTTCCCATTGTGAGCCTCAGTTTCCTCATCTGTTAAATAAGTGGGTTGCATGGGAAGAAGAAGGGGAGGGAAGATCTCTTCCAATTGGTCCTATGTTATTCAGATTTTTATTACTTCCATCTTGTTTTTTTTTCTTTAGTTTTTTTTTTTTTTGCAAGGCAAATGGGGTTAAGGGCTTGCCCAAGGACACACAGCTAGGTAATTATTAAGTGTCTGAGACCGGATTTGAACCCAGGTACTCCTGACTCCAGGGCTGGTGCTTTATCCGCTGTGCCACCTAGCCACCCCGACTTCCATCTTGTTTTGTAAAAAGGACACAATATAACTAGAAAGTCACAGAACAATGGAGAGAGAAGACATCATTCAATTTTTACAGTAAAGTGATTTTTTTTCCTTCATAGAGAGAAGAAAATTAATACACCTCAGTGTTGTCCCATTCAAAGTAGTTCTCCTGGGAAGGCTATGCATTTAAGTCAAACGGTCCCCATCAATTCGAGTTCTGTGGGAACTCCTCTTTGGGAATTGTCTCCAATGTCCACATCATACTCATTAGAATCTGCTCCACACCAGCAAATCTCTGGGATTTTGGGGGGGAAAGAATTCCAAGTCATTCCGAACTGAAACTGTGAATACAGTAAGATATTTTGGGAACAAAAGGAAAGTGAAAAATCTAATTACTCTGTGCATATTCTTCTTCCTTCTTGTAAGGACATTATCCTGATTTCAGACTGGGGCATGCGGAGTTGATCAGTTTTTGTTAACCTCTGCTAGGTGGATCACATGCATCCTGAAAGATGGGTAGCGTAGACCACATTCTAACAACTAGGCTGTGGACTCTGAAGATGATTTCCAAAATGATGATTCCACAGTGCTAGCTATGAGCTGACTTGGAGAAAATCTGAATTTGCAGTCTAAGACCTTCCGTTGGTGTTGAGGCTCTGCTTCTTACCAGTAATGGAAATCATGCCATTTATTTCCTTTCTCTGGGCCTCAGTTTTACCATCTATAAAGCAAAAGCTTTGAACTCTATGATCACTAGGGTCTTTCTTCTGTGTGTTGCACATATAAGTCCAAAGGCATGCCTGTTTTTAGACTGTTTCTGAAAAGTTGAGCAGAAATCACATTTTTGAGAATTAGAATCTATTTGAAGTATACCTTGGAATTGGCTATTCATGGGATTCTTGTGGAAAGTGAAGGATCTAGTAGAATGTAAACTCCTTTGGTGAAAGGACTGCTTTGGTTTTTGTTTTAGCATCTCCTGCATCCATCACTATGACTGGAATTCAGTAGGCATCAAATAAATGCTTGTTGAATTTAATTTAATTGTATATACTTTATATATTATATATATATGTATATATATAAATTTAATTGTATATACTTTGTATATATTTATATGTATATAAATTTAATTGTATATACTTTGTATATATTTTATATATATATAAATTTAATTGTATATACTTTGTATATATTTTATATATATAATTTAATTTAATTTAATTTAGTTTATTTATACTTTGAATATATTTTGGACATATTATAGCTTTACCTCTTATAATAGCATGGAAGCCTTTGAGGTCAGGGAAGTTTTGCTTTTTGGTCTTTGAATCCCTAGGGCCTAGCACAAGTAAGTCCTGATAAATGGTTGTTGAACTGAAACCTTCTGCAGAATGAACCATTTTGCCTTGTAAATCTAGATTTTAATCATTTAATCAATTTGTTTATAATGGAACACACCTCATGTGTGGTCTGGGCAGCAATTCACAATCAAAGATTTAAAGCTAGAAGGGACTTGAGGAGCCATCTGGTCTCTGATCTCTTTTATTTTTTGAGACAAGGAGAGTAAGTGATTTGTCCGAAGTCACTTAAGTAGTAAATGGAAGGGAAAAGTTTTGAACATAGGTCCTTGGATTCTTTCTTCTTTATTAGTTTCTGGGATATGTCAGAGCACCACTCTTCTCAAAGCTAACTCCAAAGAATGGAGCAGAAGAAGCTATGAGGATAGCTCATATGGATCTCATCATGGGGGACAGAGCCTCCCAAAGGGTGGCGCTCTCCCCAACTCTTGTTGTGTAACCATCATCATCTCAAAATCTAATTGACCAGCTACTAAATGAGATCATATTTATAAAGTGCTTAGCACAGGGACTAGCACAGGTAAGTACTTAGGAAATATTTGCTCCCTTCTCTCCATTCCCCTTCCTCCCTTCCTCCTCTTTATCCCACCCTCACTCCCACTGCATCCTTTTCAAATAGCTCTCATCATTGCAGTCAAAGCCCAAAAGAGGCTTAACAACTCCCAAGTAGAGAACATCCCTATGACTGAGGGATTGATTTAGAAAATGTTTCTCTCTGACTCTGAAGTTTGAACGAGACTCCACTCTACTTGTGTGACCCTGGGTAGGTCATTTTGCTTCTTGGAGACCTATTTGTCTCATTTTTAAGTTAGACTAGAAACTGGACTAGAAACAAAGAAGTTTAAATTGTAGAGTCTTTGCATAAATGGGTTCTCTAGTATCCAGTCCCTGGGTATTGTTTCAACATCTTTCAGAGAAGATGCAATTCTGGGTCAATATTCCTACTCTTATCCTCCCAAACCTCTCTTTGCTCTTAAAAAAGGAGAATATTAAATCTCAAAAATAGGTTTGAGAGATAGAATTTAAAGATCTGAATACTTATGGTGCTTTACAAAGAACTGATCCTCACCACAACTCTAGGAGGAAGGTGTTATTATTACCTCCATTTTATGGATGAGCAAACTGAAGCAAATGGGCTAAATGACTTGCCTAGGGTCATGAAGCTAGTAAGTATCTGAGGCTGGATTTGAACTCAGGTCTTTATGACTTCAGACCCAGTGCTCTATCCACTGAGTTGCCTTTAATTAGGCCTTTCTCAAGCTGACTTGTAATTTTCAACACCTTAATCTCATCTTGGATTCATTCCTTGATGCCCTGAATTATCCATTTGTCACAACAATACCACAAAGGTAAGATTGACTCATTTTAGCTCTCTCTTAGATGAAAGCAAAATTTTAATTTGTAACTTTAATGTAAGCTGTGGTATCTGAGATGATTGCTTGTAATTCTCTAGTAGCTACTTTGGGATTCCCCTTCTAAGTTGAGGTTCTCAGTTGGTAAAGGAGAATTGATCTCCTGATCACCAAAGAACAGTATTTCTTTCTTTCCTTCTTTCTTTCTTTCTTTCTTTCTTTCTTTCTTTCTTTCTTTCTTTCTTTCTTTCTTTCTTTCTTTCTTTCTTTCTCTCTTCCTTCCTTTCTTTCTTTCTCTCTCTCTTCCTTCCTTCCTTCCTTCCTTCCTTCCTTCCTCCCTTCTTTCTTTCCTCTCTTTTCCCCCTTTCTTTCTCTCCATTTCTCTTTCCCTCTCTTTCTTCCTTCCTTTTTTCTTTCTTTCTTCCTTTGTTTCTTTCTCTCTCTCTCCTCTCTCTCTCTCTCTTCCTTCCTTCCTTAAGATAATGATGGGAAGAATGTTAATAATGCATATTAAATTAATGTGTAAACATTTGTCATCACTCTACTGCTCTGGTGATCAATAAAAGCAACTCACTTTGAAGGAAACTGAATACTTTTCTTGGAATAGCTCTATAAAAAGGCTATTGTAAATATTATTATATACATTTAACATATGAGGAAACTGAGATTCAAAGAGATCAAGACTTGCCCATGGATACTTAGGTAGTAGCTGGCAAAGTCAAGATTTGAACCCAGTGTCCTTTTCCCTGTCCTATGCTAGCTTTACTAAGTCTTTTCATTCTGTGCAATGCCACTGCATGGATTTTATCTCTGCATTTAAGGGAAATGTTTTACTAGATCCAAACTCCAAAGACCTCCTCTTGAAGTGCAAATTGAACCAACTTTGAGGTACCACCTCATACCTATCAGATTGACTTATATGACAAATAACAAAAATGATAAATTTTGGAGGGCATGTGAGAAAATTGGTACACTCATACACTGTTGGTAGAATTGTGAACTGAACTAATTGTTCTGGAGAGCAATTTGAAACTATTCCCAAAGGGCAACCAAACTATATATACGCTTTGTTCCAGAAAAACTGCCAACAAGTCTGTATCCCAAAGGGATTATAAAAAAGGAAAAGAATTCACATGTGCGAAAATATTTATAGCAGCCCTATTTGGGGGTGGCAAAATATTGAAAAATATGGAGATGTCCATTAATTGGGCTGAATAAGCTATGTGAATATGAGTGCTAGTGTACTATAAAGAATTATGCATTTTAGAAAAACCTGGAAGATATTTACATGAACTGATGTAAAGTGTAGAGAGCAAAACCAGGAAAATATTGTACATAGTATCAGCAACATTGTGAGAGGATCAACTATGAATGATTCAACTTTTCTCAGAGACAGTGACCTAACCCAAAGAAAATGATGTCTGCATCCAGATAAAGAATTAGCTAGTCTGAATGTAGATTGAAGCATACTTTTTTACTTACTTTATTCTTTTTCATGTTTTTTCTTTTGATCTATTTCTTCTTTCACAACTGTGACTAATATGGAAATAAATTTTACATATTAGCACATGTATAACCTATATCAAATTGCCTACCATTTTAGGAAGAGGAGAGGGGAAGGAGGGAGAACAATTTAGAATTCAAAATAAAAAAAAATGAATGCTAAAAAATGTCATGTCATGTAATTGGGGAAAAATGCTATTTAATTTAAAAAAAAACAAGCAAAGGAAAAAAAATTAAAAAGACCTTCTCTTGAAGACCAGGTTAATTCATTCTAAATGATTGCATGCTTCATTTCTTCTAGAGGACATCAGTCCTGGGTCTTGGACAACTGTTAGGACCAGGATCAGAAATCAAGTGATGAGGGGGCAGCTAGGTGACATAGTGGATAGAGTTCCAGCCCTGGGTTCAGGAAGACCTGAGTTCAAATCCACCCTTCGGCACTTAATATTTACTTAGCTGTGTGATCTTGGGTGAGTCACTTAACTCATTGCCTTGCAAAAACCAAACCAAACAAATTAAAAAACCCAATAGATTGAATCTTTGAGACAGCTAGGTAGATTAGTGAATAGCACCAGCCCTGGTAACAGTAGGACCTGAGTTCAAATCTAACCTCAGACCTGATATGTGACTTTGGGCAAGTCACTTAACCCCATTACCTTGCAAAAAAAAAAAGAAATCAAATGATGCCCACAAGCTTCAGGGCATAATTTTGATCTGTATCTGGAAGAACTGCTACTCTATGCCAGCAGAAAGTAGAGAGGATAAACCAGGTAGGAAGCCTAGATGGAGGAAAAAGCCCCGAATCAATTATCAAAGGATCAGGGGAAACCAGAAAAGTATAAGTAAATATTAGATGCCAAGAAAGATGGTTGAAATCAGCCTAGGAGTGTATCTTGAGTCTAGAACTCCCAAATTAAGTCTAATGTTCTTTCCAGGTCATCACTCATTTCTTTTCTTTTTCTAAAAAGAGACTGGATAGAGTTTAAATTTTATAAACCATATCAGACTTCTTATTTGCTAAACCATTGGCTAATTATTATTTTTGGACTGGGTCTCTTATTTCACTGATATAAGGAGCTCCTGGGGAGAAAACTTCCTTTACCAGTGAAGGTTGGCAGCTGCTGTGACTACCAACTGCTGAGCAACTGCCACCAATAGGCCAGGCGAGCCAGCCTAGCTGAGGAAGCAAAGCATTAGGAGGGAGAGCTGGGGCAAGGGCACGGTCTGTGCCAACTGGGTCAAAACTACTAAACCATCTTTTCCAACACCTCCCCTCAGCTGTCTTTGGAAGCAGTCCAGTATCTAAGTCAAAAGTCCTGGAAATAATTGTCCCTTCCTCAGGCAATATTGTATATTGTCATCTTTTTCATTTAACTTATATGCAGAGCACATCATGTGAAACAGCAGGCTGGAAGAATCAGAAGCTGAAATTAAGGTTGCTGGGAGAAATGTCAACAGTTTCAGAAATGCAGATGATACTACTCTGATGGCACAAAGTGAAGAGGAATTAAGAAGCCTCTTGATGAGGGTGAAAGAGGAGAGTGCAAAAGCCAGCTTGAAGCTTAACAAAACTCACCAACTAAGATTTTGGCAACTGGTACCATCATTTCCTGGCAAACAGAGAGAGAAGAAATGGAAGCAGGATCCAGTTTTCTATTCTTGGGCTCAAAGATCAGTGCAGAGGGTAACTACAGCCATGAAATTAAAAGACGCTTGTTCCTTGAAAGGAAAGCTACAGCAAATCTGGTCAGCATACTAAAAAGCAGAGATACTACCTTGCCAACTAAGATCTGGATAGTCAAAGCTATGATTTTTCTAGTAACAGTGCATGACTGTGAGAGTTGGAACATAAGGAAAGTTGAACTCCACAGAACTGATGCTTTCAAATTGTGATGCTGGAGAAGACGTTTGCAAATCCCTTGGACAACAAGGAGATCAAATTAGTCAAATCTAAAGAAATTAAATCAGGTTATTCGCTGGAAGATCAAAGACTGAGGCTTAAACGATTTGGCCAACTTATGAGAAAATGGGATCTATTGGAAAAGACTCTGATGTGCAAGATTCAAGACAAAAGGAAAAGGGAACAGGAGAGGATGAGATGGATAGACAGTGTCATGGAAGCAATAACTAAGAGCTTGAACAGACTTCAGAACATAGGGGAGGATAGGAGGACCTGCCCCCAAATAGTGTATCTGAGAACCTCAGTATTGGCCCTCTCTATCTCCTCATGGCATGGTTTCAAAATATGAAACAGTTTTATTTATGAAGTTATAGTTTGTCCATCTTTCTTGAAGAGGGCCATGATATCAGAAAGGTAATGCCTTGACTTGCAAGTAAATTGGATTTAAATGAGGGAGATTTGTGCAAAGTCACCAGTTTCACTCTCTCGTCTAGAGGAGAGAATACAGAAAGGACTCACTTCAGAGTCTATAGAAAATCAAGGAATAGCCCTCCTCCAGTGGGCTACCCTCCAGACCTGTAGTCCAAAGGAGTCAGAAATGAGAAGGGAGAGGGTACCAGTCATAGGGACATCCAATGAAAATGGCCAGAGTTGGGAGATGGAGTGCCTTGTTCAATAATAGCAATTATAATGTTTGTCCTTCATTCTCAAAGAAGACCATGACATCAGGGAGGTGATGCTATGACAAGCACATGAATTGGATATGAGTGAGGGGGTGCTGGCCTAAGTCACCATCCTCACTTTCTCCTCCAGAGCCATCTGGGTCCAGTGGCCAGATAGGAATCAGGACGACTGGAGATGACTTTGGATGTGAGGCAATCAGGGTTAAGTAACTTGCCCAAGGTCACACAACTAGTAAATGTCTGAGACTAGACTCAAACTCCAGTCCTCCTGACTGCAAGGTAATGCTCTATCCACTGCACCATCTAGTTGCCCTAATAGCACTTAGACCAGTATCATAGTATCAAAGAATATATGGTAGGTTTTAAGGTGTCAGAAGATTGGAAAGGTTGGAAAAACGAGGTTGTGAAGGACTTTGAATGGCAAAGAGAGGATTTTATATTTAATCTTGGAAGTGATGGAAAGCCACTGGAGTTTATTGAATTAGGATGAAGTGACATAGTCTGATCTATATTTTAGAAGGATGAATTTAAGTTGGATTGGAGTAGGGAGAGATTTGAGGCAGACAGCCCCACCAGCAGGTTAAACTTAGAGTCCAGGCATGAGGTTATGAGGGTCTGCACTAGGTCTGGTGACGAGAGACAGGACCCATATGCAAGACATGTCACAAAGTTAAAATCAAGAAGTCTTTTCAATAGATTGGATATGAGGGGTGAGAGTGAGGACTGGGGAATGACATCTAGGTTGTGGGAGGATGGTGGCACCCTCAATTAGAACAGAGAAGTATTAGGGAGGAGAGAATATTAAGTTCATGAGTTGTTCCTGCTCTTGTTACTGCCTTTCTTTTTGTTATTTTGCTTCACTTCTCACCATTCATCTGTCCTCGAGCAGGAGATTTTGAGGCACATCCTTAAGGAGATCCAACACAGAAAGAATCATCCTACAGCTAACGAAATACTCATAGCAACCCTTTCTGTGATAGCAAAGAATTAGAAATTAAGTGACTTTAGAAAATAGGTGACTAAAAACTGGGAAATGGTTAAGCAATAAAGTAATCATGAAACAAAGTCTTACTTCTCAGTCTGGGACTATTGCTTGGAGAGGACTGCCATGGAGACATCAGACTCCAGAAATGACCAGAGTTTGTTTCAATGGTTCACCATTTTCAATATCAATGTCCTTTTTAACTTGGTATTTAACTAGGTATTTTTAACTTGGTACTGCTGGAAGGAGAGGCCAGAAGAGTGGTATTTTGCATATCCTGTGAGAGGAAAGAAGGCAAGTGGTGTTGAGAAAATGCATCTGACCTTTGGGTGACAGCTCCCTGGTCCTCCTCTATCTTTTGTAAAGAGTCTGGGTTTTGGTGATTGCAATATGGTAGCAAACATCCTACATTTTAAGTGTAGGATAAAGAAGAGGGCAAGGAGGAAGAAGGTAACTTTCATCTAGGCGTTGATCATAGCCACTTGAACCTGTCTTTGCCCCTTCCTCCCATGGGGCATAGGGGATGGAATTTCTCTTCACAAATCTCAATTCTAAATCAAAAAAGACATCACCAAGTTGTCCCTTATCACTTCTTCATTTGATTACTCATTTTCTTCCATTTTAAAAAAAGAGCCTTGGTACTATCCTTTAAAAAAAGAACCTTGGTCCTTTGTTCCTCTCTGAGCTGCTGACTCTCTGGGCTTTTTTTTCCCTCCCATTCCCCTATGTGAATACATCTTCCCTCATCCCTTTTCCTCTTCATTTTACATGTTGTCTTCTCGCATTAGAATGTAAACTCTACCAGGACAGTTCCAGGTCTGTAGTAATTCTTTAATAAATTTTTGGCTACTTCCACTTCTTTTTTTCCACTGCACTACCTTGGAAGATGAAGAATTAAGGCAGTTTATCTGATAGGAGATTATGCTAAGAGAAAAATTAATCTAAAAATAAATTCTAAAACAGTCAGCATGTTCATCCATGGTTCTGGTTCTGCTTCCAGAGTTATAGTTTACAGACAGAATCCCAGAGCTGGAGAGACCCAGATAAGGGAGAATTATAGTCTCATCAGTTCTTAGATTTGGAATGATCAGAGTCTTAGACTTAAAAGGAAGCTCCAAGGTTTCTGGTGCCACTAAGACATAACCGAGGATCCTGCCTACAGCCTCTCTAACAAGTAATCATCCAGCCTTTGTCAGAAAAACCTACGATGCTTCTCTGGAAGCAGGACCTTTCACTTAGGCTAACTCCAATTTTCAGAAAGTTTTTCCTTGCTTTAAGTCTAAATCAGATTCTCCAATTGCTACACATCAGCTAGTTCTGCTTTCTGGGGAAGTCCTATTCTTTCTTCAACAAGACAGACCTTGAAATACATGTAGACAGCTATTGTCTCCCTCCTGAGTATTCTCGCCCCCAGGTTAAGCATCTCCAGTTATTTCAATCAATACTTGTATGGCATATTCTCCAATCTACTAACCTTTCTAGTCACCCTTTTATGAACAAATGTCAGTAAGTCAATAGACATTTATTAAGAGCCTTCTATATACCAAGTACCAATGACACAAAGAAAGGCAAAGATGGTAATTGCTCTTAAGGGGCTCACAATCTGATGGGGGAGATGTAGAAATAATGATGTGCCATGAAAACAACCATACACAAGATAACTTGGTGGTAGGAAACAAAGAAAAGGCACAAGATCATATTTGTAAAGCATCACATAAACCTTAAGGCTATAGAAATGCTAGTTATCATCACTGTCATCATTATCTAGCCCATATCTCTTTGGTCTTTTTCATTTCTTTAACAGGGCTGAAAAAAGTTATCTACTACACAGGTATACATCTATAACTTCTTGGAGATCCAGATAGCCCACAGATAGTACATAAACTTTTATAAAACTGGGGTAAGAGGTAGGATGATGTGGTGACTAGAGAACTGGATCTGAAGACAGGGGGACCAGGGTCCAAATACTTTTTTGGATACTCACTAGCTATGCGTAGCTTTGGGTACTCAATATTTCTTTTTTCCTTTTTTTTTTTTTTTAAGATTTTTGCAAGGCAAATGGGGTTAAGTGGCTTGCCCAAGGCCACACAGCTAGGTAATTATTAAGTGTCTGAGACCGGATTTGAACCCAGGTTCAAGGCTCCAAGGCCGGTACTTTATCCACTACGACACCTAGCCGCCCCGGTACTCAATATTTCTATGCCTTGGTAAATGTAAAATGAAGGCTTGAGCTTGATCACCTCCAAAGTCTCTTCTTGCTCTAAATTTATGACCTTTGGACTTCTAGAAAAATCACAGTTTAATTTGTTTATGTCTTCACAATCACTCCTGCATGTGAGCAAATGAAACACAAGAATTCCCAAACTAATGTTTAACTCCTCCATCTAATAGGGCAAGTTACTCAATGAAGGACTTCAGAAGGCTACATCCAAGTTGAGGCTCCTCATTGCAGAATGGAGTACAACAGAAGACATAAATAAGCTCTAGATCCAATGGTTTTCCATGTCTATTTGTCATCCTATCATTATCTATATGTGTTTCATGATGTCTCACTTAACAAGTAGTAATTGGAAAAATGACATTTCTATTCCTAATATGAGCTCTTCATCAACCACCATTACAAGGTGAAAAAACAATGATCTAATTAAGTCATATGATGTCAGGGGAAAAATTAAAACTGTCAAAATAATTTGAAATACAAAGGCAGTTAGGTGATACAGTAGATAGAGCCCTGGCCTTGGATTCAAATCCAGTTCAAATCCAGACTCAAACACTTGCCACTTACTAGCTGTGTGAATAAGTCATTCAACCCTGATTTCTTCACATTGCTGTCTCCTGTTATCCTGAGCCATATCTGGCCACTGAATTCAGATGACTCTGGAGGAGAATGTGAAGCTCGTGACTTAGCCCAGCCCCCTCACTCATATCCAATTCATGTTCTTGTCATGGCATCACCCCCCTGATGTTATGGTCTTCATAAATGAAGGACAAAAATATATATATATATATATATATATATATATATATATATATACACACACACACACACACACACACACACACACACATATATATACATATATATGTATATGTGTGTGTGTATATATACACACACACATATGTGGAGGCACCTTTTCCAGGGTTTGGTACAATATTATAATGTCATCTGCAAAAGATATGTCTAAATTTAAGAACTCTGATCAATGCAATGACAAAACAATTCCTATTAGAGAGATGATAGATTCAGAGTGCAGAAGGAGACATCTGCTTTTTTTGAACTTCACTATTGTTGGAATGCTTTGTTATCCATGAATATGCATACCTATTTGTTACAAGGATTTTACAATGGGGAAGGGAAGAGAGAGAAAAAAAGATTTTCATCAATTAAAAAATAAAAATAAAAGCATCCAGGGCAAGGTTTCCAATTGTTTTTGACTGAAAGAATCCCTATCAGTAAACAATTTTTGAGCACATATTCCCAATATATTTACATTGATTTGTAAGTTATATATATTGACCATTATATTAGTACTTTAAAACCTTAAAATATATAGGAAAACAAATGAAAAAGGGTGAGATAAAATATAATGATGTAATTTTTAAAAATTCTTAGCTAAATATTATTAGTAACATTATTAGCAATAGTATTCTAGTGACAGTAATATAATTGAATGTTTTACTATTTAAAGATCTTGGCTTAACACTTCAACACTTGTTTTTAGTAGCTGTCATTGCTGAAAAATATAACCTCTCAAAGATAAGTGAGGCAAATGGGAAATGTATTATTGGCAGCTCATTTTTCAGTCCCATACACTAATTATGCAGTGATATTTTTGTTGAAACTTAGCTAGTAAGTTTTCATCTTCTCAGATGTTAATCAGTTCTTTCAAACTAATCAGAAAGTGTTTCCTTTCTACATTTTTAACAAATGGTTTCAAAATCCTAACTAATACCCTACAATTTGGAAGATTTTTAAGTGGGTTTCAAAATTGTTTCCAAATGTTGTAAGTGTGCCAATATGAGAGTTTTTAATAGATGACACACATATCAGGATCTATAACAAAAGCTTAGTCTTTAAATGTCTTGCTAATCAGGATGGTTTCTTGCCATCATTAGCTAATATCTCAAGGAGCAATTTACACTTAAGATGAGGTTCACTGTCAATGATAAAGGATGAAAATTCATATTTCAAATTATCTTGATAGTTTTAATTTTTCCCCTGACATCTTTTAAGACTTAATTAGATCATTGTTTTTTTTCACCTTGTAATGTGGCTGATGAAGATCTCATATTAGGAATAGAAATGTCATTTTTTTCTATTTTCTGTTGTTTGCTGATGTTTAGTATTCGTATTGTTATCATCATTTAATTTTGTAATCCACAATTCCTTTGCAGTAATATTTTTAAGCCACTTGTCTATTTTTGTGTGGGTTAGTTTAGAGAAAATTAGGTAATGTAATCTATAAATCCACTTTATGGGGGACATGTAAAGTGTTTGTAATATGTTTGTACTCTGGGGGTTCAAGCTCATTTACATAAGATACTCTATTGGTGGAGAATGCTTACTGGTTGTTCCATGACTGTGCCAGGGATGGAGTTGGCAAGAGTTTGAGAAAAGAGAATTCGTGATATTTTTGCTTCTCAGCTTTGAGAGAGAATGCATGGTTTCAGGTTCTACTGCAACCTCTATAATATGTTTGAATCCTGCAACACTTTCTGGTTCTTTTCTTGCTTGAGGGATCTCTCCCTGAAGATAGCCTACAACTGCTTGTTCTCTCTATTGATGCTGGGAACCAGAAAAACAAGGATTCCTCTTTCCATCTAGCTCCTGCTAACATTGCCCATCACACAGGCACAGAGCATAAGGTAATTCTGCTCTACTAATGACCTTAAATTCCAGGTTACATGTGAAGGAGTCACCATCAATCTCTCTGTACTGTGGAACTCCCTTTCTACCTTTCTACCTTATGTGTGCTATGTGTCCTTTGAATGTCTGACATATGGTTAGAGTCAGGAATCACTGTGAATATGTATATTAAATTTTAGTGAAGCTTAATTTCTTTCTTATTTAAAAAAATAAAATGAATATATATGCATGTCTGCAGCTATATACCCATCTACCTATATATGTGCATATATAGGTATTTGTATGTATGCCTATATATGTTTATAAACATATTATATACACATATTCATTTATGTCTTATTCTATATTTCTAATTTTAAAATATATTCTATATTTCTAATTTTAAAAAATTGTTCTCTTAGACTCTAATTAATAGTTATAAATTTGAATGTTAAACTGCCATGTCAAGGTCTGTCTCCTACTTCTAAATGTTGACTTGGCCTAGGTCAATACTACCTTGGTCAGCTTTGTAATAGCACCAATAAATTCCTTTACCTGGGTCAACAAATCACAAGAGGCATCTTGGATGAGGAGAGAGAAATCCTATGATTAATTGTAAATAATCCTTCTCTAAACTGAGGGGGATTCTTATAAAAAGGAATTTGAAGCAAAGATAACTTATGAGAGGATCAACTATGTTGTCTTTATGAAATGTCACTGGTTGCCTAACTCAGTTTTTATTTATTGATTTATTTTTAATTTATTTTTTATTTTTTTAGGGTTTTTTTTTTCCTTGCAAGGCAATGGGGTTAAGTGGCTTGCTGAAGGCCACACAGCTAGGTCATTATTAAGTGTCTGAGGTCAGATTTGAACTCAGGTACTCCTGGCTCCAGGGCCAGTGCCCTACCCACTGCGCCACCTAGCTGCCCCCAACTCAGTTTATAACTCTTTGTCCTTTCTGTATAAAATGACCCCCTAAATTTTTTATCAGTGCTGACCTCTTTATTGAGATCATCCACCCATGGGTTTAGTAAGATCCTAGAGAATAAAACTTCATGGATAAAACCAACTTTTTGTTATTTCATTTTTCGCCTAAGAAAATTATGGTTAACAACACACACATCTTTTGGGGCAGATTTGACCTCTGCAACTTCTTCCAACTTCCATCCATGATCTAATTTAGGATACTCCCCTGGGGTATACACAGTCCACTGTAAAGAACTTAGAGAAGGGTTCTTAACTAGGAGTCTATGAATTTGATTTAAAAAAAAATTGGATAACTGCATTTCAATAGAATTGCTTTCTTTTGTAAGTCTATGTATTTTATTTCATGCATTTAAAAACATGACTCTGAGAAGGGATTTGGCTTCCCCAGACTTCAAACATGGTCCATGAACACAAAAATGGCTTAAAACCTGCCTTTTACTGATTGCTAGTTTTGAAGGAATCCTAATGAATAAGTCAAGAGAGACTAGACACAGATGGAAACTCTCCAATAGTCAGCTATCTGTTCCATCTTCTATTTCAGATTTTCAGAGTTTCAGCTCCTTGTTTCTGTGGCCAAAAAGTAGGTCACATCTTTCATTTTCCCTGGCTTTTTAACTTCATGGCTGGGATCAACCAGACAGGTCTCTATTACATGAACTGAGAGTATCTTTGATAAATATATGAGAAAGGAATAGGTCGACTTTTCCAAATAGTATTCCACAGCAGACCACATCTCCAAAGATACACAATGGACTGAAAGAAGCAGGGAACACAAGATCTTCCAGCATTCAGTGCTTCTTGCTACAAAAGCATTTTACTTGATAAACAAATTACCAGGGTGCAGGCTCTCCTCCTACAAGATGTCTCCCATTCATATGTTAAAACCATTCATTGTTTTTGAAAGATGCTGTGGCAGAGATAGCTTTGTTCTATGATTCAGCTTCTTGTGGCAAACAAGGAGCGGAGTACTTGCTAAAAGTGTTTGGGTCACGTGTTACATGTTCTTCTATTGTCATGGAGAAGGGCTGACATAAAGTCAGAATGCAAGTGATTTCTATAGGGTGAATGTCTATGTCATGGCCTCACCTCCCTGATGTCATAGTCTTCCTTCAAGAACAAAGGACAAACCGTAACCTCTAGAACAGTGAGCTTCCAAGTGGAGACTGGCTGTTTTAGAGGCTGTTGTGTGACTTCAATAGATGGGTGAGAACATGGGTCACATCCCAGTCTCTCATGATAACTAACCATGGGTCTTGTCTTTGACCCAGTCACTTCTACTCCTCACCTATTACTCCCATTCCAACCTCCTTTCAACCTTTTGTAAACTTCTAACAAAGTTGCCCTCTTTCACAGCTTCAGCATACTGATCCCTTGCTCCCCCCCCCCCCCCCCGATATAATTTTTGTGACTATAGCAAGCATTGCGGCAGATCCTAGATGGCACGGTGGTGAATCTGGAGTTAGGAAGACTCATTTTGGGCATTCAAGCGAGTAGACACCTATTAACTGTGCAACCCTGGGCAATTCACTTAATGCTCTTCGCCTCAGTTTCCTCCTCTGTAAAATGAACTGAAGAAGGGAATGGCAAACCACTCTGGTACCTTAGCCAAGGAAACCCCAAATGGGGTCACAAAGAGTTGGACATCACTGAAAATTACTGACTAAAAGCAGGCATCACGGATCTTTTCTTTTCTCAAATCTATGCCTTTCCAGTAGGGGCAAGGACAGTCTTCCCTTCATGCAGGATCATACCTTCAGCATAATCCTTGACTTCCCCCTTTCACTAATATTCAAGAAGGGGATCTTTCTGTCTCTACCACATTTCTCACATCTATCCTCCACTCTTCATGGTCTTGCCCTAAGTCAGGTCCTCATCACCTGTCAATTTGACTACTGCAATGACTTCTCCCTGCTTCAAATCTCTCCTCATTCCTGCCAAGGTGAGTTTCCTAAAGAATGCATCTAACTTTATTATTCCCTCTCCTATTCAATAACCTCCTGTGGCTTCTCATTAGCTCTAGGCTCAAACATTAATCCTTTCATTTGGTTTTTGAAACTTTTCCCAACCTGATAAAAATCTCACCTTCTAGTCTGATTATACAGTACATTTTTTTCAGCATTGCTATTCTATGATATATTATATGCCCGTATCATGGACAATCACAGTTTCTGAAGACTTAAAGTTAGAGGCTATCCAAAAGAAAATGAAAAGATACATAGTGGACATGATGAAATTGCTAACAATGTTACCTTATACACTGAAAATGCCATGAAAACTATTCTCAAAATATGACCCATGAGCAGAAGAGGAGATGTCAAATCCTACACTAAGAGTGAGGAAAAACAAGTGGATAATTAAAATGTTCCATTGGTAACCATGAGATGTTAGCAGTTTTATAAGAAATATCCTTGAATATTTTGTGGACCACTTGTGGAAGATTTGTGGGCGAATGGGGATTGAACAAGATTAGAAAGAGTGAAAAGTGCTATTATGTGGTCTTACATTATCTTTGCTGAGAGATCTGTCTTAGGTCATTCTGGGCCTTTAGAAACTCTTGACATATTTCTTTTCTTTTTTTCCTTAACCACTTACATTTTTTTTCCAATTACATATGAAAAAAATTTAACCTTTTTTTAAAAATTGAGTTCCAAATTCTCTCCCTTCTTCCCTTCCCTCATCCCTCATTGAAAAAGTAAGAAATTTGTTAGCGATTATATATATGCTGTCATGCAAAACATATTTCCATGTTGTGAAAGAAAATAAAGAACTTCTCCCCCCCCCCCAAAAAAAAACCAGAAAAATAAGGAACATTTCGATAAGTAAACTTTAATCTGCAGACTCCACCAGTTCTTTCTTAGGAGATGGCTAACTTTTTTTTTTATCATGAGTCCTTTGGAACTATCTTAAATTATTGCATTGCTGAGAATAGCTGACATTCACACGGCATTGCTGTTACAATATACAATGTTTTCCTGGTTGTACTCACTTCTTTTTGCATCAGTTCAGATAAGTCTTTCCAAGTTTTCTTTTCTTTTCATTTTTCTTTTTGTTCTTTTATTTTTTAAAAATATTTTTAAATTTTTTCAATTATAGTTAAAGATAGTTTTCAATAGTTATTTTTGTAAAGTTTTCTCCCTTCTACCTTAGATAGCTAGTAACCTGATGTGGGTTATTACAGGTACAATTGTGTTACACATATTTCCATATTAGTCATACTGTGAAAGAAAAATCAGAATAAAGGGGAAAAAACTATGAGAAGCAAAAAAGCAAAAAAACTAATTTTAAAAAGGTGAAAATAGTATACTTTGATTCTCTGATTCTCTGATTCTCTGGATGTGGATGGCATTTTACATAGCAGATCTTTTAGAATTATCTTTGATTGCTATATTGCTGAGAGGAGTTAAGTCTATCACAGATGATTATCACACAAGGCTACTGTTGGGAAGATGTACAATGTTCTGCTCATTTCACATAGCATCAGTTCATAAGAGTCTTTCCAGGTTTTTCTGACAGCATTGTGATTACCATTTCTAAAAACACAATAGTATCCCATCACAATCATATTCTACAATATCTTTACTTATTTCCTAATTGATGGGCATCCCCTCAATTTCCAATTTTTTGACACCACAGAAAGAGGTACTATAAGTGTTTTTTATATTATGAACTTTTCCTTTTTTATTTTAAAAATCTCTTTTGGATACAGACCCAGTAGTGGTGTTTGTTGTTTGTTGTTTGTCCTTGGGTGATGTTATGACTCGTGGGTAAATTGGATTTAAGTGAGATAGAATTGCACAAGGTGGTCAGTCTCATCCTCTCCTCCAGAGTCAGCAGATCCTAATGGCAGTTAAAATGATTGATGATGGCTTGTGATGAAGTGGATGACCTTGGCACCTTCCACATCGGACCAATTTCAGCAGTAATTGTTCTCAACTGCCCATTCTTCTGGAAGAAGTCTTCACATGATTGCAGTAGATATCTCTCTAATTCACCAATGCATCTGAGGCTTTTTAATTACTTTCATAATTACTTAATAACTCAGGGTTAACATGTCTGTCAAGGCAGTGGTTTGGCTACTGGCATAGGCTGCAGCTTATTGGAGCCACAGATGAGAGTTGGGTGAAAGGTGAACACTAAAGATGAATAAATAGCCCTGAAATGGACTCAGCATACACTAGAGGTACTAGTCCTCCTGAATACCCCATATGCCCCACTAGAGATGCTATTGCTGGGTCAAAGGGTGCTCTTAGTTTATAGCCTTTTGGGTTCTCTAGAATGTTTGGATCAGTTCACTACTTCACCAATAGTGCATTAGTGTCCCAATTTTCCTGACTCCTTTCTCACATTTTTCATTTTCCTTTTCTGTTCTGAAATATTTTTTTATGGGGTCATTCATTTGTATTTATTTTCATTTCCTTCGTGAATTCCTTGTAGTCTTATTTGCCTCCCTTAGGCAGTCTTTTTCATCATTATAAGAATGATTTCTTTTGTTTTCAACATTTCATCTTTGAGAGATTGCCATCTTTCTTAGGCATATTTCAAGAAGTCAGGACATTGGATCACGCCTTCCTCTGAATTCTTGAAAGTTGTTTTCTCTGTTGACTCCCAACCTAGAGTACATGTCAGACTATGCCCGACTTTCTTATTCTCTTATTATGAAGCTGTCATTTGCCCCTAAGATACTTGTCATTCCTACTTTGAGTTCCCAATTCCTCCTTGTTAGTTAGAATCATGTTGAGAACAGTATTCATATTTGCTGTTTTCTTTAACTTCTGAAGGATGAAATTTATCATGAAGACAACTCATTAAAGCATTAGTTGCCCTGTTTTTGGAAGAAAGTTCCTAAATGCATTTGGTCCCCTACTATATTGTGCTTCTATGTTCTATTTATAACATTTCTCAAACTCTTCTAGTTTTTCTTTATGTACAGGTGGTTTGTAATATATTTCCTACAAAAAATATATTTTTACTTTCTGTCATTGTTACCCAAATGATTTTCATTACATTTCCTTTCTTGGGTTCCTGGATTTCTTTATATAAGAGTATTTTTTAATATATATCACCCTCACCCCTCGCAGGAGTCTTAACCTGAAGTCCATGAACTTTTTTTAAAAATGTTTTTGATAACTTTCTTTTTTTTTTTTGCAAGGCAAATGGGGTTAAGTGGCTTGCCCAAGGCCACACAGCTAGGTAATTATCAAGTGTCTGTGACCGGATTTGAACCCAGGTACTCCTGACTCCAGGGCTGGTGCTTTATCCACTGCACTACCTAGCCACCCCTGATAACTTTATTTCAATATATAATCTTATGTATTTTAAATGAATTCTAGAGGGGCAGAACCCACAAAAGGATGGGATGAAACAATTTTCCAACCCAAGAAAATTTCAAAGGTTAGCAAGAAAGGTCTGTTGCACCTAAGGAGAGAGTGGAGCACAGTCCAGTGAAGGCTACAGCAGTATAGACTGGACCCCAGCAATCCAGGGGTGATTGAATCAGTTGCTGTAGCTACATCTTCCAGGATTCTCAGTCCCCAGTCAGTAAGGTGTGGGATTACTAGTAAGGAGGAGATTACAAGAGTTTCTTTGCTGGCACTGGGAGTAAGACTTTGTTGTACTACACATACCTGGACCTGGGTCACAATCCTAGGTCTTAATCCCAGGGTAAGAAGGAGGACTAGCTTGACAAGGGAGTGGAACCCTGGTCATAGTTCCAGGATAGAAAAGAGTGCATGTGGTCACTCAAAGACCAGCACACAAGCCAGGAGAATACCAAACACACCTCTTCATACCTTGGAAGAATTGAAAACTTATAGAACTAGAACAAGCTTTGAGATTAGGTGCAGAACTTTTTTTTTTTTTTTAGATTTTTGCAAGGCAAATGGGGTTAAGTGGCTTGCCCAAGGCCACACAGCTAGGTAATTATTAAGTGTCTGAGACATGATTTGAACCCAGGTACTCCTGACTCCAGGGCCGGTGCTCTGTCCACTGTGCCAGCTAGCCGCCCCTAAGTGCAGAACTTTTGTGCAGAATTAGTTGCACAAAAACCTGAAGCTTGGGACACTGCTCTCTCCACTCCAGGAACAAAGTCCAACTTTTATATAAAGTTAAAAGTCAAGAAATAGGCTGGAAAAAGATCAAAAGACATAAAAAGGAATCTGACCATAGAAAGTTACTATGGTGACAGGGAAGATAGAAACACAACCTCAGAAGAAGAAAACTTCATCCAAAGCCTCAAAGAAAAATATGAATTGGTCTTGGGTCTAACAAGAATTTCTGGAAACATTTAAAAATATTTTTAAAAATCATATAAGAGGGGGCAGCTAGATGGCGCAGTGGAGAGAGCACTGGCCCTGGAGTCAGGAGTACCTGAGTTCAAATCTGGCCTCAGACATTTGGTAATTACCTAGCTGTGTGGCCTTGGGCAAGCCACTTAACCCCACTGCCTTGCAAAAAAAAAAAGCCTAAAAGAAAAACAATCATATAACAGAGGTAGAGGAAAAATTGGGATGGATGTGATGAAAAGAAAATCATGAAAAAGAGTCAACAGTTTGGTAAAGGAGGCACAAAAATGCTGAAGAAAATAATACTTTAAAAAAACAAATGGTAAAAAGAGGCACAAAAATTCATTGAAAACAGTTCCTTAAAAAGAGGAATTGGCTGGTGGGAAAACAGGTTTTTCTGACAGCATTCTGCTGTCAAAACTCACTGACAAAAACTCCTTAAAAAAAAGCAAAATTGACCCCATGGAAAAAATATATACAAAAATTCACTGAAGAAAAGAACTCTTTTAAAAGCAGAATTGATCAAATGGAAAAGGAGATATAAAAGCTCACTAAAGAAAATAATTCCTTAAAAAAACAGAATTGGGTAAATGGAAGCTAATGACTACATGAGATATCAAAAAAAATTAAAAAGAGTGATAAAATGCAAGAAATATAAAGTATCTCATTGGAAAAAACTGTGGAACTGGAAAAATAGATTGAGCAAAGATAATTTAAGAACTATTTGGGGGTGGCTAGGTGGCATAGTGGATAAAACACTGGCCCTGGAGTCAGGAGTACCTGGGTTCAAATCTGGTCTCAGACACTTAATAATTACCAACTGTGTGGCCTTGGGCAAGCCACTTAACCCCATTTGCCTTGCAAAAGCCTAAAAACAAAAAAGAATTATTTGACTAATTGAAAACCAAGATTAAAAAATATATATAGATATAATTTTTACAAGAAATTGTGAAAGAAAACTTCCTTGACATTCTAGAAGCAGAGGGTAAAATAATAATCATCCATCAGTTGTCTACTGAAAGAGAAAAGGAAAGGAAAGCCTCTAATATGAATATAGTCAAATTCCAGAGCTCCCAAGTCAAGGAGAAAACTTTGCAAGAAGTCAAAGAAACAATTTAAATATGGTAGAATCATAGTTATTATAACAGGGAATCAAAGGGAGAAGAATCCCATGAGTTTGACCTATACTGATAGGTTTATTGGATGGTAAGTGGTTAAAATGACTGTGCTGAGGAAGTAGGGACCATTAGTGACAAAGGCAGAACTGCTTTTTGGAGGGGTTCCTCTGGGAGAGAGGTGAAATGATGGCTTGAAGAGGTAACAATTGTTCAATAAGTTTTCCTTTCATAATGGGGTAGACCTAGACATAGCTGCATCATTTTTCTTAGTAGTTCTGCTTGGTTTCAGCTCCCTAGAACATCCCAATTCCCCTAGGTTAAACTGATCATTTCAAATATAATTACCATGCACTGACTCAATTTTTTATACACAATACCTTCTCAACTCCCTTGGTTTCCTCTTCCTTCTGACTGGAAGACTATCTCTCTCTGTCTCTGTCTGTCTCTCTGTCTCTGTCTCTGTCTGTCTGTCTGTCTGTCTGTCTCTCTCTCCCTTCTCCCTCTCAACCTCCTTCAGCTCTGCTCTGTTTCTATTCAGTAAATCGCCATACCCTCCAGAGTTCTAAACCCTCCCTTTTCAGCTTCTTTTTAGGTATCATTTTTTCCTCATTAGATTGTAAACTCCCCAAGGGCAGAGACTATCTTTCTTTTTCTCTTTTGTATCACTTGGCACATGGTAGATTCTTAATAAATCTTTACTGAATTGAATTACAGGTAGGGAGTGAGTCAGCTGGGAAGAGAATTGATTTTTTATATATTCTATAGTGCAGTGGTTAGAGAACTGGTCCTCATAACAGGAGAATCTGAGTTCAAATTTGACCTTAGTTTCTCGCTGTGTGTTCAGACCCTAGTTGTGCCACACTGGGCAAGTCACTTAACCCCTGCTTCCCTTAATCTATGGGAGAAGGAAATGATCAGTGACTCCAGTATCTTAGCCAAGAAAACTCCAAAATGGGATCATAAAGGTCCAACACAACTGAAATGACTCAGTAATAACTTTTTCAAAGTTTAGCAGAGTGCCTTAAACAGAGTATGTAATAATTGTTTATTATTTGCTTAAGAAAGTGCAGGGAAAATAGATTTTTTTTTTTTCTCAGCAAAGGTAGAAGAGAGGTTAAATACTTTGAAAGAGAAATGGACTGAGTAGGTTTAAAGTAGGAAAGTAAAGAGGTTTTGGAATAACTGGACCAATTAGAATTCCTTGGAATTATTCAAAGTTCCTACTTACAGGGTCATATGGTCCTGTATTACCTTCCTCTGACCCCTCTTCATTTTGGTGGCCAACAGAGCCATAACAAGGAACGGTCACTGGTATTTTACCTCAGAGTAGGAACTTATGGGTGCCAACTCAGAGGTTTTGACACTAGCTGTTGCTATGGCCTTGTTCTAGATAGTAGCAGATTCTTCTAGGCTTCTCCACCTACAGAGAGCATCACAGAGAAAATATACACAAGGAAAGGGCAGAATGTTCTTCCAGTCAATCCCTCCAAAATGACAATATTTTGAGTTTCTTTTTTTAAAAAAAATTTATTTATTTAAGGCATTGGGGTTAAGTGACTTGCCCAAGATCACACAGCTAGGCAATTATTAAGTGTCTGAGGCTGAATTTGAATTCAGGTCCTCCTGATTCCAGGGCCGGTGCTCTATCCATTGGGCCACCTAGCTGGCCCCCAAAATGGCAATATTTTTAATTGAGCTGGGGGCTTGTCAGTAGAAATAGGTTGTCAGAATCCAGGGGGAGCAAGTGACCTAGTCTGATGATTTGAAAGCTGCCCCCTAAAACAAGTCTTTTCTGGGCTGCCTGCCTCCTCAGGAGAAGCCTTCTCTGCCCTGACTCACATGGGGCCCTTTCTCATCTGGCCCTGGGTCCTGCCGAGCTCTTCTGAGAGTAGAGCTGCCTTTGAAGTGGGGACAGCGCTGGTCTCCATGGAGCTCCATGGGAGGTGGAGCCGGATGAGACCCGGGCCTTGTGTTTTTGTTTCTAGGTCCGTCCTCAAAAGAAAAATTAGCTTTAAAGATGATGCACAGAGACAGTGTGTGGCTTGAAAATCAAATGGGGGGAAAAGTTGCATAAGTTTCTGGCACATTTATTCATCAATTTACTTTTTCCCAACTAGTTTTTAACTGGCTTAAAAAGGTGAGCAGGATTGAATTTCTGATATCTGGACTTTGCCCTTACATAGACCATGGTGCTCCCAATAGGTGCAAACTAAACAAAGAAAACAAAAATAAGCTTAAATAAAGTTAATAAAATTAAAACTAAGAGGTCCTTAGAGGTCCAGTCCCTTCATTTGACAGATGATGAACCTTAGACAGAGACCTGAGTTTGATCCTATATGACCCAGTCAAGTGACTTAAACCTCTTCAGGTGTCAGCTTTTTCATCTGTAAAATGGGGATAATAATGCTGCCTATCTCATAGGATGCTAAATATCGGGGATACAAAGAAAAGCAAAAGACAATCCTTGCCCCAAGGAGCTCACGGTCTGAGGAAACAGCATTTAGACAGTTGTGTTGATGATGATGATGATGATATTTGTCCTTCATTCTTGAAGAGAACCATGATCTCTGGGAAGTGATGTTATGACAAGCAAGTGAATTGGATTTGAGTGAGGGGCACTGTGCTCAGTAATCAGTCCCACTTTCTTCTCTGGAGCCATCTGGGTCTATTTATGACAGTCTAAACAGAAGATAATCAAGAGAGGGAAGGTTCCAGAATGAAAAGGGATTGGGAAAGCCTTCCTGCAGAATTTTGTCTGGGACTTGAAGGAAGTCAGGGATGACAGGAGGCCGAGGTGAGGAAGAAGAGCCTTCAGGCATGGTAGGCAACCTGTCAAAAGTCTTAGAGTTGGGAGATGGAATATCTTGTTCAAGGAACATCTAGGAGGCCAGTATCGTGGTTTGAAAAGTATAGAGTGGAGTGGAAAGGTTTGGGGTAAGGGGAGAGATTATGAAGAACTTGGAAAGCCAAATAGAGATTTTGTAATTGAATCTAAAGGTGCTAGGGAGTCACTAGAGTCTATTGAGTATAAAGGTCAGACCTGTGCCCTAGGAAGATCATTTTGACAGGCAGAATGAAGGATGGATTGGAGTGGGGTAGGGAAGGGGGAGAATAGTGACAGAAAGATGAAACAGGTATATAGTACAATAGACCAGACATGATGATAAGGTTCTTCACCATGGTGGTGATGTTGTCAGAGGAGAGAAGGACCTGGCATCAGATTGGACATGGAGAGTAAGAGAAAATGTGAGGGTTGAGATTAAAGCTTATATTTTGAGGCTAGGTTACTGGAAGGATGGTAATACCCACAACAGTAATAAGAAAGTTGGGAAGATGGGAGGATTTGGGAGAAAAGAAAATGAGCTCAGTGTTAGACATGCTGAATTTGAGATGTTCAGGACTTATGGTTTGAGATGTCTAATAATGGATAGTTGGAGACTTGAGACTACAAAATCAACAGAGAGGTAAGGGTTGGATAAAATATATGAATCATCAAATCGTTGAATCTATAGGAACTGATAAATTCACCAAATGAAATAATATCAAGAGATACAAGAAGACCCAGGACAGAGCCCAAAAGGATGCCTACATATTAGGCATAGTCTTGGTAAGAGCTGCCTCACCATTAGTAGCAGTGGTGGAGACCAGATGTAAAAGATTCAGCAAATGAGACTGAGGAGTAGCCAGACAAGGAGGAGGACATCAGGTTAAGACAGAATGATAGAACAGAAAGAGAAGATTATCAAAGAAAAGGGGGCGACCTTGTTGATATCAAATGCTTTACAGAGGTCAAGAAAGAAAACAATTGAGGGAAAGGTCATTACATTTGTCAATTTAGAAGATCATTGGTAATTTTGGAGAAAGTTTCAGTTAAATGATAAGATCTGAAGGTAGACTGTTGAGTATTGTTGAGAGGAAAAGAGAGGGGATATTGTTTATAGGTTGTGTTTACATCTAGTTTGCACCTTTGATTGACTGATTAACTCTGTGTTTCAATCAAAGAATTGGTTTTGATTGATAACAGCATCAATCAAAGAATATCATCAGTTACATTAACTGGGGTTGAGGGGTGTGGTACAATCTCTCTTATATATGTAAAACTCTTTGTAAACTTTTAGTTATATAAATATTGTTGTCCAGCTCTTTTTTCTTTTTTTCTTTTGGATTTCTTTTTGTAAGGCAATGGGATTAAGTGACTTGCCCAAGGTCACACAACTAGATAATTAATTATTGTCTGAGGTTGGATTTGAACTTGGGTTCTCCTGACTCCAGGGTCAGTGCTTTATTCATTGTGCCACCTAACTGCCCCTGTGTCCAACTTTTTATAACTCTATTTAGGGTTTTATTGGCAGAGATATTGGAGTGGTCTGTTATTTCCTTCTCTAGTTCGTTTCACAAATGAGGAAACTGAGGCAAACAAGGTAAAGTGACTTGCACAGGGTCAATAGGAAGTGTCTGAGGCTAAATTTGACCTCATGAATGAATCTTCCTGACTCCAGACCCATTAATTTATACACTGTGCAACCTTGCTGCTCCATATGAATATTAGCTATTATTTTGTGACTTGCTGTGGGTCACGGCACCACCTAACTTTCCCTGGTACCTGGATGGATTAAATATGAGGAAATTGAAGTAGACAGAAGTTAAATGAATTGCCCTGGGTCACACAATTAGGGTACATTGAACTTAAAACTGTCCAGACTCCAGGTTCAGAACTCTAACCGATGCCATCTACCTACATGAGAGTTCTTCTAAAATAGTTAAAGATTCCTAATTTGCATTTTAATACCAATACCTTCAGATCATTTGGGTAGGAGTATGTTACTTAAATTCATAATGCTTTTTAGGAGTTGATGAATTCTTTCATCAGCTTAGCTATGAAAGTACAGTCAGATGAAAATGGATCAGCTGAAGTAAGAGTTGTGTGATCACAACACAATTTTAAAAGGATTCTGTTTTGGTTCATCCAATTTCACACAAATAAAAGAGTGAGTCAATTGACTTTCCTACTACTTCACTCCCCATTCTTGTGACTTCCCAGAACAAAATACCTTTCTCTGGCACCATTTCTTTCCATGTGTTGTCTTCTCCTTTGATTTAGAATGCAAGCGTTTTGAGGGGAGGCACTATTCTGCTTTTGGATGTCTATCCCCAGTTTAGCAGTGTCTGGCATATTGCAAATCCCTACATAAATGCTTTCATTCATTCATTAATTTTTTTTCCATTTGTTCATGAATGAATTCACTCATTTATTCAGAACTTGTTCCAAATAAGTGAATGACTCTGTGGATCGCTATACATACTTAGAAAAGTGGATTCCTTGAAGAATTAAATATACTGTTAAATTGATTAAAATTCCAAACACTCCCTTCCTGGTGAAATATGTTTTCATTTGCCTTTTATCCATTTCCATCAAATGCCAAGCTTCTGGGAAAAAAGCTTTGTTCTTGGAAAGTGACATCTGGAGAGACACATTGGGGAGTGAGTCTGGAGTAGCTTATCACCTTATTTTGCCATTGACATAAAAGTGGGGTCAGGTCAACTCTGAGCCCCCAAGGTTACTTTCCCAACAGCTTAAAAAGACAAACAAACCAAAGAGCAGATAAGTGTTTCAGAGTTGTTTCAAAAATAAACTTTTTTCATGGGAAAAGCTAATTTTGCAGCTGCAGGAAAAGGATCAACTTCCAAAAGAACATTTAACTGTGGACTATCCCTCCATCAGCTAAGGATGGATCATATAATAATGACTTCTGAGAGTTTGACCTTAAAATTGATAATTAAATTAACTATTTGTTAACTTTCAGAATTTCCCTTAATGAGGGAGAAACAATAACCTCCAGGGTTTGACCTCGAGAAAGAGCAAAACAGAATTAGGTTAAACATTCACATTTATTAATATTTCTCTATGTGCACTGATTACATAGGAGTGTGTGGGGGACCTGGCTAGAGACCCAGAATACCAAAATAAGTTTTGTAGAAGGGTTCTTATGCCTTTTCACTATCTTAGGCAGGATCTGAAAAGCTTTTTCTAGCTTTGTCCCTCAAGGGAGTAAGATAGGACTGGATATCAGACATACCTCTTGGGAAATATGTCCAAGAGAACATGCCAGGAGGGATAGTTCCTCCCAAACCCAGGAGTTTTGTGTCTTATGCAAGACCTCCACAAAGCAATGTAAGTTATGTTAAGACCTCTGCAAGATAATATGAATTTTCTCCCTCCAGGATATCACAAGCCACTCAGTGACTTAATGAGGAATGAAGTCATTCCTTTCTCTTAAAAAGTCCAGATTCAAACTATTAGGGCAAGTCATTTGAAATTAGGAATCATTTAAATTGTGCCTTTAGTGGGGATGTGGGACACTTCATCTTGTAACTGGTACATAATCCATGGAATGTCTAGAATCAAGCTCTATGTGCTATATTTGACACAAATGTTTTTCTCTGGAATTCCATCTAGTACTTGAAAGTCCCTTATTCTAAAGTCCCATTGTGTCCCATGTCAGTAACCATGAGCTCTCAAAGGCTACATCAGTGGATCAGATGGTCTGCTAAGTTTTGATTTATCAAAATTGAAGAGTTTCCAGGATGATGCCAGTGAACAGAATTTTCATCTGTTGTCTGAAGAACAATCTACCTCACTTCAAAGAAAGGTAGTGGTAGAAGGTTGGCTGTTAAGGGATGGATTTTGTGGCTATGTCACCTCATGAAACACAAATGGGCTATGAACTGTCAATGGAAGGTGTGCCATTCTGGTGAAATCATGGATTTTTCTAAGTACCAGATACTTGAAGTTTCCAAGGGCTTGAAAAATACTCCCCATATAGACAATGCTTACCGAACTGAAATTCTGTTGAAATCATGGTTTTTTCCCCAAGAATCAAGTATTTTAAGTTGCTTGAAAAACATTCGCTACATAGACTTTCTGAACTGGAATTCCCAGTATCCTGGAAAATGTTTAGAAGAATTAGAAAGAAAATGCTTAGAAATTACTAGCATACTTCCTCTCTCCTTTCCCTTCTTATCAAGGTTACATCTATAGGCTTAGGCAGATTGACCACAAAATAGAGAGGGGAAATTTAGGATCTATGTGATATAACTTGGTCATCTATTAGTAACTTCTTTGTCATTATTTTCTGTATTTATGTTATCTTACTCTTCTGCTGTTTCTCTCCCGCTCCCTGCCCCCCCCCCCACCCAATCAGTGCCTATGTTAGTATAGAATATCTAATTCAAAGAAAGTGGAGGGAGCAGTTAATTTGGAATTAGAATGTCTGGATTCCAATTCCAGCCCTAATATTTACTATCTGTGTAAAATATTAGTATCTGCTCCACTGACAGGTCACAACCCATGCATGTTTATGAGGTTACACAGTCAACAAATCCATCCCCAGTAACTTTTGAAGTGAGGTAGTTTGTTCTCCAGACAATGGATGAATATTCTGTTCACTGACATTATACTGGAAAGTTTTTATTTTTTGTAAATCAAAACCTACCAGACCCACTGATGTCTCCTTTGAGAGCTCATTGTCACTGCCATTTTATAACTGTCTATAAAATAGAACAAGACAACCTCTGAAGCCTTTTCCAGTTCTAAATCTGATACTATGATATGGAATTAGGAAAAGCAAGAGAATGGGTTTCTTCATTGTTTTCGGGGGGGGGGGTTGTTGTCTGTTGAACCAATTGCTTCTTTCAAAAAGGAAGTCATGTTTCTGTCAGAATCTCTGATACCCCCATACTCCTACCCCACGCCTTAGTTAAACCTTTCCCAGACCTTTGTGTTTGTGCTATTTTTCCCTAAACGTTATGCCTTCTTAATGTAGATAATTTCCATCTTCTTCCAGATTTTGGAGGCTTCCTTCCTTTCATTCTTCTCTTCCTCCCTCCTTCCTTTTTTTTTCTTTCTTTCCTTCTTTTTTCTCCCACCCTTCCTTCCTTTCCCCCCTTCCCTTCCTCTTTCCTCTATCCCTTTCCTTTCTCCTTTGCTTCTTTCTTTTCTTTTTTTCTCTCTCTTTCCTTTTTTCCTTTTCTCTTTCATTCTCTCTTTTTCTTTTCTCTCTCTTTTTTTTTCTTTCTCTTTTCTTCCCAATACCAAAAGCAAACTTTTCCAGAAGGTGGAACAAGAGTAGACTTAGTGAGGCTGCAGAACCCTTAATCTTCCCTCTAGAGAAAAATGATTACTTAAAAAGTAAAAATAGCTTTATATCTAATACTGAACTTCAAATCCTGGTTGCTATTTCTGACCCATGTATATCCTCCCAAGATCCCAGGTGACTCGTGTCCTTTCATTCCTCTAAGCTCTTTCAAAGTTTTATTTTTTTTAAAGCATCACCTACTACTTAGTGATTCTGAGTTCACTAAAAGGTACTGAACAAATGAATAGAAATAGAAAACTATAAGTGGGTTCCCCATGAGCTCTGTGGGTACACTCATATAGTTGGATCTTTAGATCACCGGCCTCCTGCCCACTGGTTCCTGTTGGTTATCTAACCAGGAAGTCTGAACATGCCTTTATACAAAAACATTTCCTAACTTAGACATTTCCCTAAATGTCAATATGACCAAATTACATTTTTTTTGTCCTTATGAATGCCAGGGTTTAATTGCCCATAGGAACCATTAGAAATCATAAGTTAAATTGAGGACCTTAAGGAAACCACAGACTACATTTAAGTAGTATAGCTGATCCCAAAGATACACAGGGAAAAGAAAGGGGAGAGGAGAGAAAGTTTTAGAGAAAGAAATAAAGACTCTGGTCTATTAGGTAGTCAGTTTGACATTTAATGAAGATATCTTTTGAAACAATATCTGGGAATATTTAATGAGGTACCAAATATTCTTAAAATGATATTTGTCAAACTATCATTGATTTGGGGCATTTTTCATGTGAAAAAAATTCCTTGGTGATAGCTCAGACCACATTTACTGTTTCCTAGCCCTAGACTAGGATAAAGACTAGACTTGAGATTTCTCTGGTATAAGCAATTCTAGACAAAGAATTTCCTCTACTAAATCCTCTGAAATTTAGAGTCTGGAGCACCTGAGAAGTTAAGTGAGCTCCCCAGGGCCACACAGCCAGCATGGCTCAAAGATGGGACTTCATTGTCCTGGCTTTAAGGCCAGCTCTCTGGCCATTGTATCACACAGGATCACAGATACTTAATCTCATGTCTGTAAACTTAACTGAAATAATTGATAACCCAATTTCAATTATTTCCTTTGTAATTTTTTAATTTCAATTAATTTTAATTCATTTTCTTGGTAATCCTATGTATTTTATTTTTATACATTCAAAAATAGTTTCCTGAGAAGGGAATCTATATGTTTCACCAGACTACCAAAGGGTCCACAACACAAGAAAGCTTAAGACCTCCTATTCTAGACTTAGTAGAATAAAAATGATAGGGCAGGCAGCCAATTATTTTAATTAAACATCAGCTTGTTAGGTTCTCCAGTTCTCTGGGAGCACTTGGCAGGGCACTGTCTCGGTTTGCTATCTTAGAATGCTTCACTGAGCATTTGCTTCAGACATTTTTTTTAATGTTTTGCCATCAATAGGCCTTCAAGAAATACTTGTTGAATGAATGAATTTCAACAAACCCAACGAATATTACGTTATTCATTTCAGAAAGGAGGTCTGACTTCCCTATCACATTAAAAAAAGGACATTTTTTCTCTTTGTGATTAACTATTAAACCCAATAGTTGATTAACAAGAACAATTATCTTCTCTAGTCATAGTGGAAGATAGCAGATCCCAGAAGAATCAAGAGTTGGAGGTGCTGTAGAGCGCTGGATAAAAGAATGAAAGGTAGTACAGTTATGATGGAAAGAGCATTAAATGAGTGATGAAAAAGTCTGTCATTAAATCTGATAAGTCATATGACCTTGGCTGAGTAAGAAGTCATTTTGAAAAGTCTCAGTTTTTATATTTGTAAAATAAGGATGTTAATACTTGAACTATCAATTCTTCGCAGGATTGCTTTGTAACATTTTGTAAAAGGCTAGAGAAATGTAAATTATTCTTATTATACAAGCTGTCCCAAAAGTCTCAGTGCAAGTTTAAGTTTTAAAAGCTTTTTTAAAAAAAGCTTTCAGAGATCCTTTCAAAGCTCCTATTTTATAATTCTTCTATGCATTTGCAGATGATAAAAGATTACATGCAATTTTCATTTACATGACACATAAAACCCACTCCTCCCCATTTGAGATCAAATGACTCAAACTGAAATCCCAGGGGATGGCATGTGAGTGTATCATGTAAGAGAGGGGGATGAAAATATCTTCTCCGTCCTCAGCTAGTCAGTGTAAATCTATTGTTCCAACTTCACAGCATCTGTCATGGACTTCTCTTGAGAGCTTTTACAACCTCTAAACTACTGAAACAGCTTTTTCATTGGGTCTCTCTGACTCAAGTCTCTCCCCACTTCAATCTGAGCTACCAAAGTGATTTCCTTTAAAGCTGGTCTGATCATGCCACACTCTATTAATATTAAATGTTCTGTTTTGCCCTTGACCATCTGATCTTTCTCTATCTTCCTGGTCATCTTAAACTTGACTCTCCTTCATCCTCTGTCTTCCACAAATTCTAGTCTCCCCTCTCTCTGCCTTTGTGTTGGAAATCTCCCCAAGCCTGAAATACTCTCTTTTTCCATCTCCCTCTGGTTTGTCTGGCTTCCTTCAGAACTGGTTCAGATCCCATCAGTCTTCCAGATGCTGGTGCCTTCCCTCTCAGACTACCAGCATCTATTCTGCATATATTTATGTTATTTATTAGTTATTTACTTGATGTTTCCCCTCCTAGAATGTAAGTTAGGTTGGTGGCCCCACCAGTCAGCTCTTCCTGATCCCCCTAGCTGCTAATGATCCCCCATTCCCTTGTATCCATCTTGTATGTATTTATATATGTAACTACTGTTTTCCCAACTTGAATGTAAACACCTTGAGGACAGGGAATTGGTTCACTTTTTGACTTTGTATCTCCTGCACCTACCCCAGCCTCTGCCACACAAAGGTGCTTCATGAATATTTGTTGATTGACCATGGGCATCTGAAGTTGTACCATCGGAACACAGTAACTATCTCTATGATTGGAGATATCACCTAAATTGACTGTTTTTGAAAGGACATGGGTATTCTGGTTGAAGTATGGAGGAAATGTATGAATGCTAAATGTCTGTTGAAGACAATTGGAAAAACAAAGCCTTTTCAAACTAAGGGAGATGGGATGACAGCCTTTGGCATGTCAATGGATATTTTAGGTGGGGACAGCGATTTCTTCCATAGGTACAAAAGGAAGTGAAGAGAAAAAAGGCAATCTCATGTCTCTGACTTCCACAGAAAGTCCACCCCACAACCCAGGGGGTTATACCATTTATGTCACAAGAGAACATTTAGATTTTCTAGACAGACTTTGGTGAGCCATTTCCCAGGAGGCATGACCTCTTCATTTAGAAACACAGCATCAGGGCACGTCTGGGAAATGCCACAGCAGGACATGTCTGGGAACTCAAACTGCTCAGCATTATGGATAACAAAATTCCTTGTCACCAGCCCTACCATCTGTTCTCCTCATTTCCATCAGTGTTGCCATAAGCAGATTCTCCTGAACATATTTTCAACTGGTCTAGGTCCCTGTTGAATCAGCCTCTACAGACTGGGTCAGCACAAATCTCCAAGCAGCATCTGCAGCCAACTCCAAAAGGCATAATCCTGCTGGGACATATTCCTTGGGTCCATAGTGAGTGGGGACTTAGTGCTATAACATTTGAAAAAGAATACTACTGCAGCCGATATAGTTTCATTGCGGAAGGATTGCTTCAATTCAGTGATACTCTTTTTCTCAAGTAGGATATCATATCCAAACTGACAGTTTTCTGTAAGAAACACGGAAGTCAGAGATAGTTAGCGTAAAGGAATGGGGATAGGAGAGGGAGGGTTATGTGTATGGCCAATTTGACTGAATCAAAGAACTTGAGAGAGTAATACATAATGAAGACTTAGATAAGTTGGGGCTAGATGGAAAAGGACTTTAAAAGCTAAAGAGAGAGATTCATATTTTATCCTAGAGACAATAAGGAACCACTGGAGTGTACTGAGCAGGAAAATCATGTAATCAGATCTGCACTTAAGGAAAATCACTTTAGTAGCAGTGCATAGGCTGGCTCAGAGTGAAGAGAGACTTGGGAAGATCTATTAGGAGATGATTTTGATAATCTAGATGAGAGGGCATGAAGGTATGAACTGAGGTGGTACCTGTGTGGGTAGAGAAAAGAGATTGGATTTGAGAGACATCGTAGTTATAAATGGCAAGAGTTGGCAAATGATTGGATATGTGGAGTGAAGGAAAGTGAAGAGTCAAGGATAATACCAAGGTTGGGAAGCTCAGAGAATGGAGGGAACAGAAAGGCAAGTTTGAAAGAGGGAAGGATTTAGGGGAAGTAATAAGATCAATTTTGGGCATATTCTGTTTGAGATGTCTCTGGGATAAACCAATTTACTCTAGGGAAAGGGTGCCATAGACTGGATTAGGGGTTCTGGACCTCCTTGCCCTCTTCCCATGATCCAGATATAACTCTCAGGGAAAGGTCAAAGACTCTAAAACACTGTGACTTCCCATTTCAATATTCTCTATGCTGTTTGTCAGTGTTGCCAAGAAGAAACCATAGTCTAAATGGGATGATAAAGACTAATAAAAAAGATCAAGACTAAAAACAGAAAAGAAAATAGTAGAATTTTCCTAAAAATTCCCATTGGCTTCTCACAATCTACCAAAAAACTCATCTTCACATTCACAACCTCTATAACTAGGCTCCAAACTATATTTCCAGTCTTATAATATAACTAACCCCCTGTGCCAGAGTCATTTTGGCCTATTTGGCATTTCCTAAGTACACATTGGGCTTTTCTGCCTTAGATATTTGCATTTATGCCCTTCCTTCTGTCTGGAATGCCATTGTAACCCATTTTTATATATCGAAGGTCTACTCATTCTTTGAGGTTCATTTTGAATGAGCTAGTTCAGGGATGTGATGACCAGTCTTTTCAAGTTCTGACATTGCCTCCATATTGTCTTTTCCTGATCAATCCATTTATAATGGCTCTCCCCATCCCTAGGAATGCCAAAGACCTCAGTTTGCTCCTCTTATGGGGGATACTTATCATAGTCTACCTTGTACTGCAAGTTGTTCATTTGTGAACATGTCTTATCTCCCCTTGTAGATTATAAACACAGTGAGGGCAAGGTTAGTGCTTGGCTCATCCCACTATTGGGCCTCAGACACAGTAGGTAGTCAATACCTATTGAATGAACAAAGGTGAACTTAGTGTTCTCTGTTCTAAACTCTTTGTTTGCAACTTAATCTGTCATCTCTACAGTAATAGTATTTCAACTTTAACTTCTTTCTTCTACTAAATCTGAAGGTGGGGGAATGAGATCCCTGGGATTCATCTTGGCCACAAGGCAGACATCATAGCTATCATGCATGAGGACATCGATGGCCACAACATTCCACTGATTTTCCCATGGGTCCAGCTCCAAGATTTCCTTGGAGATAATCTCATGTCGATCTGAAAAACAGAGAAAGGTAAGATAAAGTGATACTGGTTTTAGCCAAATTCATTAGACTAAATTTTAGAACAAATAGAGTTCTCCTCGTGAAGATGACAGTCTAATTGGGAGCCATATTTACGGTAATACTATGCACTTAGACTGGGGGTAATTATGGGAATGCTTCTTGATCTGTTAGTAGGTCATTTCCTGGGAACTGAGCATGAAATCTGGCCCCTTCTGGTGAGCCACTTGCTAAAAGACATGTACAATTAGAGGCTACTACATATAGAAAGGAACCACCCTACCCCCAACCCCCAAACAGGGGTTATATTAAAGATAATTGGCCAATGGGATTGGCCCACATAGTGAATTTGGAGAGATTTAAAAGATACTTGTCGATTAATTGATCAATAGATTCCTGAAATATTTTTGGCAGCCAATTATGGAATCTGACAATTTCCAAGGAAATAACTGAAGATAACCCAGAGGAGAATGAAGAAAGCATATAGTGGGGTCAAGCAGGCTCCAACACATAACATGTACAATCCTATATAAGAAAGAGGAGGGGGTAAAAAAAGATGGAATCTCAGAAATATTCGACTAGAGGAAAAAAGGGCTGGTTCCATAATAAGAGCAAGGAAGAACTAGTGGAGAGTTTGTGTGATGCCCTGGCATCCATGCTTTGGGAAGAGAACTGGAGAATTGCATGTGTTGGGAACTGGCATCACAAGGGCACAAAATGAGGGAAGTGTGTGAGACAAGCAGGAGGCTGGGTTTGAATCCAGAAATTGGAATGGATTCACTTTGGTGAGTTTTTTCACCACTTCCCTCCTCCCCCCACTTTTTACCTTCATTTCTATTTATTGCTGCAACTGATCTTTTTTGTCAAGGCTGTTTTGCTTGTTTTTGAAATGAATTTTTTTTCCCCAAGGAAAAGGCTTTGTAGATAAACCTAGTTTAGCTATAAAACTCATTTTATCTGTCAGGGTACTATTTGTTTGTGCCCTTCATGTTGCTAGATTCAGTTCTTTCAGTCATTTCAGGAAAGTAGGAGTCATCCAAGGTTCTGGTCCAGTTTTCTTCTTTGTCCAGTTGCTACTAGTCTGTAATAGGCATGAACCCACCGAGGAATGTCATTGTGTTTTGGAAGCAGCCTGCGTAGGGCCAGGTGGTGGGCGCACCAGAGAGTGCTTGTATTGGCACAGGGCTGCAGACCCTGCCTATCACAAAGCCAACAAGCCCACCCACAGGAAGGCAGGAAAGGTTTCTTGCAGCCCACCCAGCTTTCTCCCTGCCAGAGAAAGAAGACATGGAGAATATTCTCCCTCTCTGTCTGCTTGTGTCTGTCTCTCTCTCTGTCTCTCCCTCTTTCTCTCTGTCTCCCTTCCTGTCTGATGTCATTGTCTCTGTTTATCTCGGTTTCTCCCTCCCTCTGTTGGTCTGTCTGTTTCCATCTCTTTCTGTCTGTCTCTCTCTCCTTTCCTTCCTCCCTTTCTGTCTCTCTCCCTCCCTCCCTCTCTCTTTCCCTTCCTCTCCCTCTCCTCCTTTTCTCTCTCCTTCCCTCTATGCCTCTCTCCTTTCCTCCCTTCCTCTCTCTTTACTCTCTCCCTCCCTCCTTCCTTCCCTCTGTCTCTTTCTCTCTTCCTTCTTCTCTCTGTCTCTCTCTTTCCCTCTTTCCTTCTTTGTCTTTCTCCTTCCTTTCCTCTCTGTCTCTCCATTTCTCTGTCTCTTTCCCTCCTGTCTGACTCTCTCTCCTTTTCTCCCTCCCTCTCTTCTTTCTCTCTCCTTCTCTCTCTCTCTCTCTCTCTCTCTCTCTCTCTCTCTCTCTCTCTCTCTCTCCCCCCCTCCCCCCACCCCAGCTTTCTGTAATGAAGGCAAATGACTCCCTTATGCACTGGACCCTGTTGCAGAGCTCACCCCAGCTGTGGCAGTTTGGAGGATGCCCCTTTATTCTGTTCCCTGGCCATCCAGGGGCCCTCCTAGTATTAGGTCTTCCTCTTCTGCCTTCCATATCTAAGATATATGTCAGTTGGTCAGAAGTCAATAAACATTAATTAAGCTCCTACTATTTGCTAAGCCTTGATAACATACCAGGAAAGGTAAAAGACAGTCCTTGCCCTCAAGGAGCTCACAGATTATGGGAAGACAACATACAAGTAACTATACAAACAAGCCATATGGAGGATGCATAGGAGGGAATCAGCAGTGGCATAGCATGAGGGTTAAGAGGGATTGGGCAAGGGAAGATAGAAGGTGGGATTTTATCAGGGAAGCCTGAACATGGAAATGAAGAACATTCCATACACAAGATACAGCCAGCAACAAGTCCAGGAGCTGGGAGATGGAGGGTCTTGTCTGACCAGCTAATTAGAAGCAGCTACCTGTGTGTGGAGCTGAGTTCAAATCTGATCTCAGAAATTTCCTGTGTGACTCTAGACAAGTCACTGTTTCTTCATCAGTAAAAACGGTGATAACATTTGCCTCTCAGAGTTGTCATGAAGATCAAATTGATACAATAATCATAAAATGCGTTGCAAGCCTTTGAGGTCTCTGTAAATGCTATCTACTGTTATCTGGGTTGATACAAACCTGATTCCTACCTCTCTCCTGATACCCTCCTCCCCTCCTTTGAAATGCATAAAATATCACCAGCACATTATTGGCCCTACACATGTGTCCCTTAAATATCTATCGACTTATTCAGCTACCGACCATTTACTTCTGGTAATTTATTGACACCTTAATCTTAGGAGTCTGTCCCAGATGATGGATGAGCATTGTTAGAGTGTTTATTAACTAACACAACACTTTATCATTAGCTACTGAATCATTACTGGAGGAACTTACACTGGGTACACTTCAACACCCCCCCAAGCTCCCACCCCATCTGTTCTAGGAAGTTCTTATTCTTATCTTTAAGGACTTCAACTATGACATTTTTAAGGGCATTGAAAAGATAAGATGAAAGATCATCTTTCAGTATCATTTCCACGCAGAGAGCATGGATTTGATTTGTGAATCAGTGTCTGTCACATGGTCATGTACAAGGTCAGTCCTGTCCTCAAACCCCTGGATCCCTTCTCAGATAATAGGTGACTTATTAAAAAATTAATAAATAGATGTTGAGAGAACTTTGGACACTTACTGCTTTTAACCCAAATTAGGTAGAGCCATTCCAGTGGATATCACAAAACTTGATGCTTGAATACCACGGAAATGATTTATCTATATCATCCTATATCCTCCAATGTTTCAATTACAGCATTCTCTGGGCCAAGCTCCATCATTCGGCATGTCTAAATTTAATTTTCTTTCAGTAATGTATGATAACTACTCTAATCTATATACTTTCATATCTAAATCACATAATGGATGAGACTGGAAGAGAGCAAACTTTTATGAGAGATTAGTCAAAATAAATAACCCCTTACTGCAGCTGTCAGAAAAGGAGGCTTCTGAGCTGCAAACTTATTAGGTCAGTAGGAAGCTGACTTAATTACAACACAGAAATTATAACACTGGACTATACATTTGTAAACCAAGAGATATCCTGATTTTTTAATTTGCTTCTGATGGGATAATTTAGATAGATGATAGTGGAAGATAAGTCCACACCTTATTAGCAGTTTGCAGACACACCTAGATATGTACATTTACATCAAACTAGAGTATATATACACACACATACATATATATTCTTAGGTACTTTTAAATTATCCATATTGATATGGAGATCTCCCATATGAAAGTTGAATTGAATGATCTGTAAGATCCCTAAAGCCTTAACATTTTACAATTCAAATATTCAAATGAAGGCTGACACTTCTGGAGGTGTAGTGTTTTGAGATTTGCCACTTCAGGTGGGTAGGACCTCAAAAAGCCTTTTATGTAGCTTAGAGTTTATTACCAAATACCCGTACCCTACTTTGGGGCTGTCCCTGGCACACATGTAACATCACCAAATATTCATGTGCCATGAAGAATGATGTTTTCTGACATTAAAAGTGAACAATGATAAAAAGAAAAATTAAGAAATACACTCTAGGGGCAGCTAGGTGGCACAGTGGATAGAGCACTGGCCCTGGAGTCAGGAGTACCTGAGTTCAAATTTGGCCTCAGACACTTAATAATTACCTAGCTGTGTGGCCTTGGGCAAACCATTTAACCCCATTGCCTTGCAAAAAAACCCACAACAAAACGAGACAAACCAAAACTTAAAAAAAAACTTAAAAAAAAACTTAAAGAAATACCCCTCAGTTTCATTCCCTTATCTAGAATGAGCTATGAAGCTCTCTACATTACTTGGTCATAGACCTGGCTTTTGTTGGTTAAAAAGGACCATGATCTGGCTGAACAATCTGTCTTCAGCCCAATTCTGGAGGTCTCTGGAGTCCCTTGAACTTCCTTGCCTTTAGATTTAGACCCAGAGATGTAGCAGTTTACATTTCACCATAAATTCATTCAGAATGAATTTCACCAGTTTTACATTTCACCACACACCACATATGAGAATGGTTGATGAATTCAGTTCAGGATCAAATGTAATTGGTAATGATTTCTTTACTGAAATGTAGAGTCCTCTTCCTGGATTCTCTCAATCTTCCCCAGGGGAGCCTTGGAGGGAGGGGAGACAAGGATTACAAAGGAGACCAGTACTCCATCAAGATCTCAGCAACAGTGCCTAAACACCTTTTCAGTCTCTAATCCACTCCCACTCCCTTGGTACTTAGCCAAACAGCCTTCTGATGCTCAAAGGCACCTTGTTTCCTTCCCTGCTTCTTGTTTTTGAAATGAAATCATGACATAATGAATGCCACATAAATTGTAAGCAAAAGTTCAAAAATAGTACAAATGTCAATTAAACAATAGTAAAACCAATGTTCTCAAATTCCTTGAAATACCTTCCCCCCAATTTACAAAGATTACCCCAATTTACAAATAGACAAAGATTATAAAGTTTTTCTTTTGCCAACAAAAAAACCTTTCAAAGCAATCAAATTCAAAATTCAAATCAAAAGGAGTAACGTTCACCTTTACCCAACTATTTCAGTTTAGACACTAACACACTCTTGACACAGGAAACAACTCTTGTATTTCAAACATCAAAGTGAGATTGTTGGATCCTGGCCAGCACCAAAATCTCAAGATATAGAAACATTTTCCCACCCCTCCGGGCCAGTGGAGAGATGTAAAAAATGTCCTATTGATGATTAAATTCACATACACATGGCACACCAATTAAGACCAGTCAAAAGAAATATGAGTCATAGGTACAGACTTCATAAAACAAAATCCAAATTTCCCAATCCCTGAAAAAAAAATTCTTTCCCTTTTCACTATACTAATTAAACCACGAAAGTTCCCAATCAATAACCTATTGAAAAACATAGTCATTGCCCGCCCACCCCCTCCCCAAACCAGGAAAAAGGCATGGGGGTCCCTTGATTTCTAAAATAAGTTTTTTTGAGACTTGGGTTTGAGTTTTGAAGTTTCACAAAGGAAGATTTCTGTTCTTCCTCCCCTCTCCCTCTGCAGAGGATGGGAACTGCAGAGAATGAGAGAAAGCCTTTGAGCTTACTTGAGATGTTGATAGTACAATTTAGAGTTGTTGCATTTTTAAACAGTAGTCAACACCATTGGGGAGAGTGAAATTCGTTGTGGGCATCAAGGTCTGCTTCGGGTCTGCTTCAGCATCTAGAGATGTCTGCAGTCAGTCACAGGTCCAGGGGCCTGGGTTGTGCCCAGAGCACATGGTCAGGCAGGCAGTTGCGGCCAAATAGAACAACAGGCCCTCTACATCTGGTTCATGGTGCTGGTACCAACTCCTGCTGAGCAAGAAGCTTCATCCCCTGGGGTACTGCCTCAGAGACTCTTCCAGCTGACTACTTAATGTTAACTACTTGTTTTCTCACTTTTGCTGGTTCCTCTTTGTTTAAGGGTCAGTCCCCTAAGTAACAAATACTTTCTCCAGAATCTTCTGCCCTGGGATGTTGCCTGGTTCTCTTGCTGTATCTGCTATGTCCTTCTTCCGGACTTTACTCAGATAACACACATATGGTTAGTCCCTGTTCGGGCACCAATGTGTAGAGTCCCACTTTCTGGACTCTCAATCTTCCCCAGGCAAGCCTTGGAGGGAGGGGAGACAAGGATTAAAAAGGAGACAAGTATTCCATCAAGATTTCCAAGTGCTCTGTTTATTCACCAAAGCAACAGTGCCTAAATACCAGTCTCTAATCCACTCCCACTCCTGTGGACTTTAGCCAAACAACCTCCTGATGCTCAAAGGCATCAGATGATGATAATAATAATTTACAATGGTTCCCAGCACTGGAACAACTTTGAGCTTCTGGATGCAGTTTCTGGAAGGTCCTGGATCTCTGGAGGCTTCAAGTATCCCATTTCAGAAGATTTACTATCTAAAGCTTCCTGACTTGGTTTTCTAGGCTCCTTTAGACCCTCAGAGGCCTTCAGATATGATGTTACAAGGAGTAACTGGGGTCTCTACCACCTCTCTAACCTCACTGACAATTTTTCTCGTGTGCCACAGAGAAAAATTGAGGAGCTCCACAGGGAAGATGACCAATTATCAGACGGTGATGATACACAACACTAACTCCATAGCTACTGAGCAAAACATGGATACTAAGACTGCTAATGAAATACACAGCACAATTGGCATTTTTATGATAAAATGACAAATAAAAATGGCAAATAAAGAATAGGAAAATAATATTACTAGTCCCCCAAAGAGGAACAAGAATCAGAGAGCTTGGTTTCATTTTCCAGTCTTTATCTAATTAAACTCTTAATTGAAAATGATAGTATTGTCTGCATTGATCAAATGAGATAATATTTGTAAAGTGCCTAATATAGTTCCTGGCTATATAGTGGTTACCCGTCCCTTATTCTCCACTCTCTGGCTAGTATAGTTAGAAATATTCTCAAGGTGAATGTCTCTGTATTTTTGTTCAGTCATTTCAGTCGTGTCCAGCTCTTCATGATCCCATTTGGGTTTTCTTGGCTGAGACACTAGAGTGATTTGCTATTTCCTTCTCCACATAATTTTATAGATGAGGAAACTGAGGGAATCAGGCTGAAGTGATTCATCCAGGGTCACTTAGCTAGTAAGTGTCTGAGGCTGGAATTTTGAAGTCAACAAAATGAATCTTCTGATTCCAAGCTCAGGACTCTATCCATTGAGCCACTTTATTTCTGTACTTACCAAACTATAAATTCAATGAACAAATTAAGGCCCTTATACTTCCACCAGAAGTCAACTACTATTGTGTAAAAACTTTTTTTTTTTTTTTTAGTTTTTGCACGGCAACGGGGTTAAGTGGCTTGCCCAAGGCCACACAGCTAGGTAATTATTAAGTGTCTGAGGCCAGATTTGAACTCAGGTACTCCTGACTCCAAGGCCAGTGCTCTATCCACTGTGCCACCTAGCCGCCCTGTAAAAACATTTTCCATAAGAAGACATGCTATTTTAAGTTATGAATTGTGAATGCCTATCTCAGTCAAGCTTATATTGATTAAGTATTTGTGGAATTAGGAGTCTAGGTCTGTCTTATTCGTCTTCTTCTAGAGAGTTTGCTATTACTGCAAAGGGTGATAGGCTGCTCTCCTAGAGTGCCATGAGAAACTTTGCTATCTTGAGTCAGAACAGAAAGTCCTTGATCAACTTATTGCAAACAAAGCTCAAAATTCCTTATTTTCAGAATGTCTAATCACAACTCTGTCACTGCCCCAATAACTCAACTTTGAAATCCCTTCATTTTTCTTCTAAGTATTACCTTATTTATCTCTTTGTCTCATTATTTTAAAAGGCTGCATGTTGGTTAACTTAATGGAGAGCTTGGCTATGGCACCTGATTTCTTTGCTTTTTTTTGTAATGACGTCTGTTAATGGGTTGGGTCCTTTCCTTGAAACTATACAAAAGAAAGGAATACTTGGATCTAGAGTACTCAAGTCGTCAGTATATTTAAGTAGGGACAATGTAACATCATGAAAACATGCTTTTCCTTACTTGGACAAAATACATTCTTGTTATGCAATTATTTTATCTGGCCATAAAAGTGGTAGAGGACTTGGGTTGACAGCAGCTTTACAAATTATTACCTCTTTGACCTTGGGCAACTTACTTAAAGTAAAAAAAAAGAGGCTGGAAGAAAGGAGGAATGTTCTAGCTCCAAATCTATGATTTTATGGGTCATTAAACATAAAGATAAATTTTAAAATAGAAAATCATATGATAATGCATGGGATAGATACTTGATCAATATTTACTGAATAAATGGATGGATAAAGCTTTATTGACCCTTTTAATCCTAAAACAAATGTAAATGAGATACATTTGTATGGGTCTAAGCAATTTCCACAGCCTAATGCACATAAAAGAACAGTGCATAATATTTATAATGATTTGGACACCATGGATTTTTCTATAGCACCCCCCACCCAAAAAACAAGTCAAAACAGGTCAGATTCCAGAAGGGTTAAATACTCTTATTGAAAGACTCCAGGGAATAGAGTTTTTTCCATTATTAAACATTAACAATAGAGAGAAATTATTATTAATATCCAATATCTTGGGGAGATTCAGAGCTCTCCTTTTCTTCTAAATTTCCTATTTTAAAAAGTTTAATTTATTGAAAGACATTAAAGATAATGAGATTGCATTAACTCTTCTCATCTTGATTGGACCCACCCAATTTTACAAGGATTTAATCCAAGATGGGCGAAGTCCATTATGTTCTGAGTGTAGCAACATTTTTGATATGATGTCACTCTTAATTCCTCAGCAAACATGGTAGATATATAAACTGTGGTCCAGCTTCCATGATTGTTTTTGGTCTAAGAGAAATGGCCAAATGACCATCCTTTTAGTAATAACTTGCTGGCCTTATTAAGTTACCCAGAAATCATGTCTCTCAAACTTTTTTAAACACTACAATATTAGCCAAAAGTTAATGATTCATGAAGAATCATGAAAGATTTGACATACCTGTATAGAGACAAGACTGTGATAAATCACCAAGGTGATAGATTAGGATGAAGTCAATGCACATAGACTCTCATCACTTCTCACCTGGATAACTACAATAACCTATTAATCAGTCTCCCATCTTTTCCTTTTTCAATCCATCCTCCAATCAATCAATCAATCAATCAATAAACATTTATTAGGCATATACTATGTACCAGACACAATGCTAAACATGGAGGATACCAAAAGAAGTCAAATTTCAAGGAACTTACAGTCTAATGGGGGAGACAACATGCAAAAAAGAAATATATTTAAAGCAAGTTATCTATTAGATAAGAGGAAAGGTATAGCTGTGAAATGGATATTTCTAAAGCATAGATCTAACCGTATCATTCTCTTGTTCAAGAGCCTTTAATGGTTCTTGATTGCCTCTAGGATAAACCAGAAACTCCTTTATTGGTATTTAAATACCTTCAAATCTGGGTCCAGCTTAATTTCTCAGTCTAATTTTACACAATTTCTCATTCATGTTATATTCCAGACAAACTGTCCTAATTCCTGGGCCTCATACACCACAGTCCCTATCTACCTCTTGTTCAGTATATTCTCCATGTTTGATTAGTCTCCCCTCAAAGCTTAGCCTAAGTACTAGTTTTTCCTCTAGACCCTTCCTTATCTCTTAGTTTCTTTGTGTTCACTTACTTATTTTTATTTTTATTTATCTGTAGTCAGCCTTTCAAGCAAGATTGGTGCATTTTGTATTTAAATAATGTTTAGAAGGAGATGGACTCCAGACTGATGGAGAAAAAACTGAGTAGGACACTGCCTATCCTTGCAGAGTGTCTTAGAAGAGAGTTATGTGTGGTTCCAGATACTCTTTAGGGGGAGATACACAGAAAGAAGACATTCCAGGAAGTGGAGGAGAAAAGAATTTAGAAGCTACAAACATGTAAATTCCTTTACATGTCTCTAATTTTCAGTTCATAGCTAAGACTTTAGAAAGAATCTCTATGTAGCATGAGGGAAACTGTTGATTTGCTAATCAGAGTAAAGCAACACTCCTACTGATGTCAAACCCAGCTTGTTTACTTCTTTCCTGCCTGCTTTCCTTTCTCCTTTCTTTCTCTCTCAGTCTTCCTCCCTCTCTTTTCTTTTTTCTTCCTTCTTTCTTTTTCTTTTTCTTTTCTTTTTTCTTTTTCTCTTTCCTTCCTTCCTTCCTTCCTTCCTTCCTTCCTTCCTTCCTTCCTTCCTTCCTTCCTTCCTTCCTTCCTTCCTCTAGTAAACTCACCTTTCCTTACTTGGACAAACTACCAATATACATTCTTGCTATGCAATGTTTTTATCAGTCCACATAAGAACATTGTTCATCTATTTTTTTTTGCAAGGCAGTGGGGTTAAGTGGCATTCTTGCCATGCAATGTTTTTATCAGACCTCATAAGAAAGTTGTTCATCTTTTTTTTTTTTTGCAAGGCAAATGGGGTTAAGTGGCTTATCTAAGGTCACACAGCTAGGTAATCATTAAGTGTCTGAGGTCGGATTTGAACTCAGGTACTCCTGACTCCAGGTCCAGTGCTCTATCTACTGCACCACCTAGCCGCCCCAGGTTGTTCATCTCTTAAGAAAGTGCTCAGAGGAGTAAGTAGAAAACTTTCCAATTATATTTGATTATGAATTCATTAACATGAACATGAGCATATAAAAAGGTTCTACCTTGTTCTGTCACAGAGATCTCTTATTTGGCTCTCTGCCAGAACATAAGTGTTCCTGAGGCATGTGTTTCATAGATATGTTAGCATAGTGCTCCTCTTAGTGAGGTTAGAATTAAACAGTTAGTCATCCTGAATATAGCGACCTCATTTACTGATGCAACCCATCAATCTTTTTAGCTTTTTGCTTACTAGATTTATGCCCATTTTAATATCTGAGTGTTACATTGAGAAACTGGACTCATCCTGCAAATATAATGATGGTTCATTCAAATCAATGTTTTTGCATCATGCATGGCAATGCTAAAAATGAGACTTTAAAGAAATTAAATTGATGAATATATACGTGCATTAGCAGTAGGGGAGAATGAGGATTAAAATAATAATTTTAAAAGGAAGATTCTACTTGCATGAGGAGAACAGAGATAAAAACAAGTATGGATCTGGTCCTCTGAATTCTATTTCTATTCTACAATTTGGAAGAATCAAGGCTCCATTTTGGTAGCACAACAATATTGTAAGTTAACTCCCATCTGAGTTAAAGAGGGAATTATGTAATGAGACCTCCTATCCAGGCTTCTTGCTTCTTACTCCCTTCTATGTACATTCCAGGATCCAATGACAATGGCCTTCATTGTTATTCATCAAATATAACACTTCCTGGGCTATTTCCTATGCCCAGAAGCTCTGCTTTATTTTCACTTTCTGGCTTCTCTGACTTCTTTCAAGACAGCTTAAATCTTTCTGCAAGAAGTCATTCCTAGTCCCCTTCAATAAAAGCACCTTTCCTCTGAGATAACCTTCTATTTATTGGTCTATACTCTGTATGTGCATTATTGTGGCAATATTGTCTCCCCGGTTAGAATGTAAGCTCCTTGAGGGCAGGACTGTTTTTTGCTTTTCTTTATTTCCTCTTGACTTAACGTAGTACTTCACACATAGTAAGCACTTAATAAAGGCATGTAAACTCACTAATTGGTTGACTTCATCGCTTTTTAACCCTAAAATTTAGAAATTCAGTCCAGGTCAGGATATGGACAAGAGTGAGCTTAGTATCCAACTCCTCTTTAATCCAGAAGCCAAACTTTGTCTGGTTTCCATGATACTTTTATTTGGCTTCCCCTTTTTCTGATAAATTAGGTCATGGAGCCAGCCTTTTTTTCCCTGGATTGGAAGATTCAATCGATCCTTGAAGGCTACCCAGAGTCTCCAGGGGTTTTAATATTAAAGAAGATAATCCAGAAAACAAACAATTTCTTATCACTGACTTCAATGGGATTCTGCTCCCATGACTGGCCAACTCTGAAGTTTGGGCCATTGGAGCTCTATGGGAACATTGGTACTATTCAGATTCTGACCAGACATAAATACCCAAAAGGTACTTAGATCCCACAACTTGTGAATTTGGAATGCAAGTCAGATCATTAAAGCAGGAAAAAATTTCCATTTTAGTGAGTACCTGCTCCATGAAAACCACCACAGACATACAGCTTTCCATCCACTGTTCCTGCATTGGTAGAATTGGTTCGAAGAGAGAGGAGGGGAGTTGGCATCGTGGGCCCCTCCCTCCAAAAATCCCCATCTGGGTTGTAGATCTCCACAACATCAAGGCATTTTCGAATTTGGCCTTTGTCTCGACCCAGACAGCCTATTCCACCTGCAAAAGATGACATATTGATCAGTGAAATGGCCAAGGACCAAAGACAAAAATCGACATTAGTCAGAACACTCTCAGGAAGATTTGTATCACACTCTTAAGTAATTCCTGTTGGGTTTTTTTCCTTCTTTCCTGCCAACTACTTACTGGCAAGATGATTTCTAGGGAAAAATCATATCTACTTGTCTAGTTTTCATATAGTACTTCCTGATTGAAACCAAATAGAAGTGGCTAAATAAGTGGTTAGTAGTTTGGCTATACTGGCTGACTTTTGTCCATATATTTTCATAAATTCTTTAGGAGAGCCAGAGGATTTCCTGTTGAACCCTTGATATTGGGTGGGTATCAGTGCAATGGACATTCAAGTTAATTATTGATTACTCTTTGTTTTCATTATATGATTCACCCATCTTTTTTCTCTCTGATGATACCTTTTATGAAGTTTCCTCTGCCTCACTGATAAATAATGTATTACAGCGTGCTTACATCTATCATGTGGTTGACCTCCCCATTAACTTTTTAGATGATCTTAAATCTAGATTTTTAAAGTCTAGAATGAAATCTAGAAAAATTTCAGAAGTTATAGCATTTGGTGACTTGCAGTCACATAGTAGCACTAAATTATTATTGTTAAAAAGATGTGCCTCTGATCAGAATCTTTCAGAAAAGAAGTTTAGTATTATCCTGTTTCTACCCCTTGTCAAGTGCTACACCCTGACCATTGCCTTCTACCTTTCTATCATGTATTTTCCCTATTCTCTATATCTTTACTTTCTTTCTGGCCTCAATTCTTGCTTTGGGTTCAACAATTAAATCAATGTTTCTGTTACTTTAAATATATGGGGTGTTCAGGCTAGCACTTTTGGTGTGCAGACCTACAGAGTCCTTTCCAGGGTTGTTATCCATCTTTGGAGCCACCTGATTCACTTAACTCTAATCTTGGCTTCAGGCAGCTGTAACTGGTACTGCAGCACCCTTCTCAGCAGATGGGTTAAACCAGGTGGAGGGTAACTGGTAGTCCTCAAACTTGTCATAAATTAGGGAGATTTCTAGCCCAAGTATGTGAAGACTTCTCCAGCAGAATCACCAGAAGAGAACAATTTGTTCTAATAGTCATGAAAGTGATTGAAGTAGGTGTTTTGAAGTACCTACTGCTTGGTCAGATATCAAAGACACCAAGACACTGCATCCTGGGCCATCACTAGTCATTCTGACTTCTGTCTTGCTCCTAGACTTAGATGACTCAGAAAGAGAGAATAAGGCTGAAGACTGTGTAACTTTGCTTCACTTAAATCCAATTCATATCCAAATGAAGACATCATCATAATGTCATGATCATCTTTGAAAATGGACAAACAGCAATGACTGTTGTTTTAGAAATGGATGTTCACGTCCTTGACTAAAACTCTTTGGCCAGTATGTGTAATTTTTCCTTTTTAGAATTAGAAGGCAAGGACTGTCTCACATTTGTATTTGTATAACATAGTAAATGCTTAACAATTGCCTTTCCATTCATTTATTCATTTATTGTTCAAAATACTGTGCAATTTCTCAGAGATAATCCAGTCTTTTCCCTCCTTCCTGTTCAACTTTGAGCCCAGCTCATGGATAATGATATGGGGCATTTTTTTCCTATATGACTATTAATAGCTTGTATTTCTTCCTTTTAAAACTACCTGTTTATATCCTTTTATCAAATGAAGAAAGAGACATTTAATTAAAATTCTCCTAGCATCTTTCCAAGATAATATGCACTGCTAGATTTGTTATATGGGCTGTCAATCCAATTGAATAGCCTAGTTTAGATAATAGACATTTTTCATCCAATTGAATTTTCCCATGTGGATAGATAGATAGACTAACCTCTTCATTTTTTATTGTTTCTTGTATTTTACAATTATCCCCTCAATCTTGCTTTCCTCCCCCACCCCCACAGAAGGCAGTCTCTGATAGTCTTTACATTGTTTCCATACTATACATTGACTAAAATTGAATGTGTTGAGAGAGAAATCATATCCTTAAAGAAAACATGAAATATAAGAGATAGCAAAATTACATAAGATAACTTTTTTTAAATTAAAGGTAATAGTCTTTGGTCTTTGTTCAAACTCCACAATTCTTTCTCTGGATACAGATGGTATTCTCCATTGCAGATAGCCTAAAATTGTCCCTGATTGTTGCACTGATGGAATTGAGTAAGACCATCAAGGTTGATCATCAGCCCCATGTTGTTGTTAGGATGTACAGTGTTCTGATTCTGCTCATCTCGCTCAGCATCAGTTCATGCAAATCCTTCCAGACTTCTCTGAGTTCCCATCCCTCCTGGTTTCTAATAGAACAAGAGTGTCCCATAACCTACCTATACCACAATTTGTTCAGCCATTCCCCAAATGACAGACATTCACTCAATTTCCAATTCTTTGCCACCACAAACAGGGATGCTATGAATATTTTTTTACTGGTGATATTTTTACCCTTTTTCATGATCTCTTCAGGGTATAGACCCAGTAGTGGTATTGCTGGATCAAAGGGTATGCACTTTTTTATTGCCCTTTGGATATAATTTCAAATTGCTCTCCAGAAACTGATCTCTTCTTAGTGATTATGTATCTTATTTAAGAGATTCTGGAATGTTCACAGATTTGGTGTCTGTAAGTAGTAGATCTTAGTAGAGTCCTCCTCTGGAGGACCTCACTATATATAGGGAAACTCTTCCACTTGAATTTTGCTCTGGACATCCCCTATGACAGTGGAAAGCAACTTTGGTAAATGTATACTTTCTTGTTTTATGGCTTGCTTAATATTAATCAGAAGGTTGTATTGAATCAAGTTTTCTCTTGTATCTTTCAAGAAATCTTATATGATTTTGACATATATATCAAAGATACTTTGATGGAGAAGAATCCTAAGGTAGCATTTTTTTTTTGCAAGTCAATGGGGTTAAGTGACTTGCCCAAGGCCACATAGCTAGGTAATTATTAAGTGTCTGAGGTTGGATTTGAACTCAGGTACTCCTGGCTCCAGGACCAGTGCTCTATCCACTGCACCACCTAGCTGCCCCCTAAGGTAGCATTTCGTTTTACCAAATCAAAGTTTTTGAAAAAATTTTGTTTTTTAATAACCAAGTTAGTAAAGTAGAATATCTTATATTCTACATGTCCTATTTCCTAGCAGTAATGATGGATTTAGAGTTTCAGAAACGAATCATACAGATCACTAATCTATAATGCAATGTCTTTTATTGTGAAACATTATAGCTGATGGAAGAAAAGGCTAAGTCAAAAACAAAATACACAGAAGCAGGAGGATAAAGGGGGCAGAGACAGAGAAGAAGATAGAACTAGAGTTCAGTCACCAGAAAAGTCACCATTGGGTGTCCTGAACTGTTGCACAAAGAGATCATGGATCTCTTCCAAAGAGAAGACTACCTTGGACTTGACACAATTAGATTCTGTTGTGTACCTTGACTCTCTTCCTCATCATTGTGTTGAGACATTAATATTTTTTGTTATTTTCCTAATAGCTCAACGGGTCTCTCCATTGTGACTATGAGTTTTTTATACAAGTAGGAAACCAATCCCAATATCCTTCTTGCAGGGGCAGCTAGGTGGTGCAGTGGATAGAGCACTGGCCCTGGAGTCAGGAGGACCTGAGTTCCAATGCAGCCTCAGACACTTAATAATTATCTAGCTGTGTGACCTTGAGTAAGTCACTTAGCCCCATTGCCTTGCAAAAAAAAAGGGAAACTGCCAATATCCTTCCTGCTTTAAGGTATCATAAGTGATGGAATTAGTCAAGGACCAGTAGCTGTCTAGGTGAGTCTCGTTGTATTGTAGCACTGTGTCAACCCCAATGTTCTACAGCTACCTCAATCCAAAATATTTACAACATGTTACTCAAGGGCATAAGAATGAAGTCATTTCTTGTAGCTTCACTTCACCTTTCAGTCAATTGTATGCTCTAGAGGTGTAGTTGCCTTCCTTCTCATAACTTTACTGAGGATGGCTTTGATGCTTGTGTGGATTATTTTCATAAAAATTTTATAAAGATGGGAAAATAGCTATCGAAATTTTTGAGATTGTCTTTTTTGAGAGTAATTATAAAATGTGAGATTTTTTTTTTTTTGCCCTTAGTCTTTGGTATTCTTTCCTTCCTTGGTTACCTTGACAATTCATCCCTTAATAACCTCAGCTCCAGTTTCCTGTAGCATAGATGTCCTTTGTGTATGCCTGATTTAATCTATCTACTCATTTTTTCTTACTACCATTTTGGTTTTCTTATTGAGCACTGGGGTGTTAGAATTCACATTTGACAGCTCCACTGTCATTGATGGTGAAAAGAGCTTTTTATAAAATCTTCACACTTTTCCATTTCATCAGATTTATTTCTTAAATTCTTTTGTTTAAAAATGACTTTACTTAGTTGAGTCTTTTGCCAAGTTTTCTCTCACTAATTTAACTTTACTTTTTGTTGCTTCCTCATATTTTATGTGGTGCTACTGTTCTTAATCTTTCAATATCATCCTCTACAAGATTTTATAAATGAGTTTATATGGCATTTTGCTTTATGTCTTATAATCTTATAATTCATTTTCAAATAAATTATTGTATAATTGTATTTCTTTTTTGTTTGTTTGTTTTTTATTTATTTAAGGCATTGGGGTTAAGTGACTTGCCCAAGGTCACACAGCTAGGCAATTAAGTGTCTGAGGTCAAATTTGAACTCAGGTCCTCCTGACTTCAGGGCCAGTGCTCTTTATCCATTGTGCCACCCATCTTCCCCAATTGTATTTCTAATATCTTATAAAGTAGGTTTGCAGAATCTAAGTTGATTTTATAAGCTTTCTCTTCCATCAATTAAAATGTTTCATAATAAGTGACATTGTTTTATGAATTACTGAATTACTAAACTGGCTTTATTCTTGGCTGCCCTTTTTGTCTATTGAGAGAGCCAAGTATTTTCTAACTAGGCTTCTAGGCTTTTTAGTCTCTCTCTCTTCTGGTGGGCAATTTATATCAGTTAGACTTTCATAGAAAAGTGGTGATAATCTGTGTTACTGTCTGTTCTTTTATCTACTTTCCTTGTTTTGGCACCAACAACTATATAGGTTGTTTGATTTGCCTTCATTTCATATGGCAAATTCTTATTTTTACTTCTAGTCTGGTCTATTCAAAATTATCAAGATTAAAACCAAAGGGGGGTGGCTAGGTGGCGCAGTGGAGAAGTACCGGCCCTGGAGTCAGGAGCACCTGAGTTCAAATCCAGCCTCAGACACTTAATAATTACCTAGCTGTGTGGCCTTGGGCAAGCCACTTAACACCATTTACCTTGCAAAAACCTAAAAAAAGAAAAGATTAAAACCAAAGGAAAATATGAACTCAAAAGCATTGATCTCTAACACTCATTTGACAAACAGATATTGCCATGTGGCATCCTTTATAATGCTTAACTTTTCGTTTATTTATGTCTATATTGAAATCCTCTAAAGACTAATGACCATAATTCATATGTTACCCATAGCCCATATTGAAGCTATGGGTTTACTTAGGTGGAATTTAGTCTTGAGAGATTTTGAATAAAATCATTATATTTTGTGCTCTAACATGGGTATTTCCCCAAATCACCCAAATTGAATTTGTTTCTAGTTCTCCTCTAGGTGTCCTCAGTTCCCTTGTAAGCACTAAACTACTAAGGCAAGGAACAGAATAAAAGTATTACACAGAAAACACAGTATGGAAAGGATTTTTGCTTAAGCCCCCAAGGCAACTAAAAAAGTTTTACTGTCTTATAGGCTCTGCCTTCTCTTAATAGCTGTAGAGTCTCTGAGTTAAAGTACCCCACAGTGGGGAAAGAGCTCATGGTTATTAAGGAGTCAAGCAACCATTCTCTAGTGAGAATCACTTCCTAAGGTATTGAGATATGTAGTTTCTCCAGACTTAATCCCAGGGTTGAACACATGTCTCTGTTCTCTCTCCCATGTGGAGAAAGAATTTAGGGTCAATATAGAGTTGACTTTTATCTCCAACATAGCTTATAACGCTATTTTCAGTGGAAATATGTTTAACATAATTGTGCATGTATATTGGATTGCTTATTGTCCTGGGGAGGAGGAAGAGGAGGAAATTTTATAAAAATGAATTTTGAAAACTAATCTACATGTAATTGGAAAAAATAAAAGACTATTAAGGTAAAAGTTTTGTTAAAATGGAAATCATTTTTATTATTTTTAATATCTATTGGGTTCTATACTTTCCAACACTGTTCTAATGGGACCTTTTCTCTGCTTTATAATAATTTTTATGCATTTATGTATGTGTAATGTTTGTGTGTGTATATATCTGTCTCAGCCTTAGTTTCCTCATTTGTAAAATGGAGATAAAAATAATACCTACCTCACAATGGTGGTTGTGAGACTCAAATGGGATGGTGTATATAAAGTGCTTTGAGATCCTTAAATAAATGCTACCTATAGTTTCACTTACACTCATTTCTCTTTGTACATGCCTGCTTGAAGTATGAGTTAACTAATGATATCACTGTGTAGTTACAGTTTAAATTTCCTTTTCTAAAACTAAATTATCATCCAACTCCTATTTCATTTATTTACAGGGAGGCAACGTTGTTTGTTGGAAAGAGTGTGATAATGAAAGTAGGAGACATTATTTTCTTTTGATTCTCATTGGATCCCTAGCTCATTCCCAAGAGAGAAAATTTAAAACTTTTCTGTCTTTCCCATGTTAAAATTTTAATAATTTTCTTCCTTCTCCATGGTTAAAAATTTTTAAATCTTTTCCCTTCAAACTCTCAAATGTATTCCTACTTGTACAGCAGGCAACAGAGCCTTCACGATATGTTCCCTTCTCTGCACTCATATGGCTGTTTGACTCTTTACCTGCCCTTAATCAATCCTGGGTTCTCTGACAAATAGTTAAATTCTTAACCAGTAGTGAAGTTGACTTTCACATCAGCATAGAAGGTTATAAGAAAGACAATTCACTTTTAGGAACTGAAGCTAGCAATCATCCAGCAAAGGAGTGCAGAACTGACTTAATTTGCCTTTCAGAACATAGTAGGTATTTAATAAGTGTTTATTGGTTATTATTATTTTTGATTTTGTTCTATCAGTGATAAAGTAGACTCCTCATTAGATCCAGGATCAGAAAACCTAGATTCAAATGCCAACTTTTATCATTTTTTCTGGACTTTGGTATTTTCATCTATAAAACAAGAGGATTAGATTTGATGACCTTTAATTCTCTAAACCTAGAAGACTCTCAGCTGTAAGTAAATATTATTTGAACCATTTTAAAAACCAAGATACCGAAGCAAACTGAGGTGAAGTAAGGGTCACCTTTGTGAGTTAGGCAGAGGCAGAGGAAGGCAGTGAAATCCTGAATTCTGACTCAGAATATCTCCTTTAAAAACCCATTAGAGAAACTTCCCCTCAGTACAATACAAGGAAAGAATAGGTATTATTCTTTTGCTATTCAGAATAATAATATGCTTGTCAGCTTCATTGTTCTGTTATGAAGGTGGATTTAATTACTGTGTACAGTCCTTAGTGTAACAATCCTAACCTTTTAAATATATGCCCTTTCTCTTTAGTTGGCAGGCACTTTGGAGAATCTACTCTACAAAGAAAATAGGCCAGCAGGTCATTTCTATCTTGGACTCTAAACACCTTAACATTCTCTTACTTGGGCAGGGTAGCCTACAAGAATAGTTGATGACAGCTGCAGATCTGATGAACATAAATTTAACATAATATTCCTAGTAAGTAAACAGCTAAATTAAAAAAAAATTCTTTATTCATAAGCTACAGTCACAAGGTGCATCTTTTGATGAGAGACATCCTAGGTTCTGATCAGTCCCTAATTGGAATTTTAATATAATACTTGCTGTGGGCTCTATGTGGTGCAGTGGATGGAGCATTGGGCTTGGCATTAAGGAGACTCAAATCTGGCTTCAGGTACTTACTAACCATGTGACCCTGGACAAGTCACTTAACTCTTATACCTCAGTTTTCTCATCTGTAAAATGAACTGAAGAAGTAAATGGCAAACTATTCCAATACCTTTTCCAAGAAAACTCCAAATGGGGTCACGAAGAATTGGATATGGCTGAAAACTGACTGCTAACAATGTCCCCCATTCCTTGTGTATCACACACCACTCAAATATATTATGGCTTTACTATCTTTGCACAAGACTCAACTTAAAAATAGAATGAATGACATTCTTTTTTTTGAGTCAGACTTTTTTCCCTGGCCAAAGACTACACAGCTAAAGCTGGATCTCTTACCTGCCACTCACCTCAGTCTCCACGGCTGAGGCTGACCCTCTGGCCTCCCCCAGCTGCCATCCCCAGCACTGATCCTCTGCTCTCATCTGGTTTACCCACGGTCCCCTAAGACAGACCTTCTTGGTAGGCGTTCTTCTAGCTTCTCTTTCTGGGTTTTGTTGATCAAATTGCTATTAGGAGGTTTCTCTCATGTTATTTCTGAGGGGAAAGAGAGAGTACTATCACAGTGTCTGTCTTCTCTCTGCCATCTTGGCCAAAAGTCTCCCTTTTTGAGTCAAACTTAAGCCCAAATATGTGTCCCAAGAGTAAAGCTCTGGGGCATCTAGGTAGTGTAGTGGATAAAGCACCAGCCTTGGAGTCAGGAGTACCTGGGTTCAAATCCGGTCTCAGACACTTAGTAATTACCTAGCTGTGAGGCCTTGGGCAAGCCACTTAACCCCATTCGCCTTGCAAAAATCCTAAAAAAAAGAGTAAAGCCCTTACTCTTAAAAAAGTCCATGAAGGTGACCACTTCTCCTTGCCCTCTCTTTACCCTATGGCAAGCTGGGATCATAGTCCTATATTTAAGGTGGGGGGAGGGTACTACAGTGTACAACAGGGGCATGAGAGAATGCTTTCTTTCTGAATCTACTTTCTTGTAACTTGTATCTGTTGCTCATTAGTTCTGCTTGTTGGGTCCCAAACCCTTTTCAGTCCTTCAAAGACTTGACAACAGTCATCATGTTCTTCTCTGCTCCAGGGCTATATACATCCCTTGTTCCTTCAATCTGCCCTTACAAGACTTCATCCTGGTTACCTTTCTCTGGATGATCTCCATCTTATCAGTGGTTCTTCCTAAAATATGATACTTAATACAGTACCGATAAGGTACAGTGAGGCCAACACCTCTCTAGACTGAAGTTTTCTTCATGTGGGTTAAAGTTGGATTAATTTTTCTGTTCCTTTAGTATGTTGAAGACTCCCATTGAATATGTTGCCCACAGACACCCCTCTCTCCAGATCCTATAAGATCATTGATTTAGAACTGGAAGAAACCTTAGAGCTAATTTGGTTCAGCACCAGCGTATTAAAGATAAAAGAGGTCTGGAGGTGTTAAGCAACTTGCCACAGCTGGAATTTGAACTCAAGTCCTTGGAATCAAGTCAGTGGTCTTCCAGCTATATTTATTCTGCCTTTTCATTTTCAAATAAATTATTGTATAATTGTATTTCTTTTTTGTTTGTTTGTTTTTTATTTATTTAAGGCATTGGGGTTAAGTGACTTGCCCAAGGTCATATAGCTAGGCAATTAAGTGTCTGAGGTCAAATTTGAACTCAGGTCCTCCTGACTTCAGGGCCAGTGCTCTTTATCCATTGTGCCACCCATCTTCCCCAATTGTATTTCTAATATCTTATAAAGTAGGTTTGCAGACTCTAAGACTTTATTATGTTAATTTATTACTTTTGACCCAACAGTCTAACCTGCCATGATCTTTTCAGAGACTGACTGTGATCTGTGTTAGCTATCCCTTCTAACTCTGTGCCATATGTAAATTCCAGACCATGGCTAAACATGACAAAGAGCACAGGGCCAAGTACCGATCTCTGGGGTGCTCTATTGGAGACCTCTTCTTAAGTTGACATTGATCCATTAATTACTGTTCTTTGGTTAGGACAATAACTAGCTCAGAATCCACCCAAGTGTCTAGCTCATGGTTCTCTACATTTTCTACAAGAATATTATTAAAATGAGGGCGGCTAGGTGGCACAGTGGATAAAGCACCGGCCCCGGAGTCAGGGGTACCTGGGTTCAAATCCGATCTCAGACACTTAATAATTACCTAGCTGTGTGGCCTTGGGCAAACCACTTTAACCCCGTTTCCCTTAAAAAACCTTAAAAAAAAGAATATTATTAAAGTGATAATCAAATACTTTTCTAAAATCAAGGTAAGCTAAAACTACAGCATTCCTCTAATCTTGTCATTTATTTCTTATCCAACTCTTTGTGGATTTCATTCAGGGTTTTCTTGGAAAAGACACTGAAGTGGTTTACTGTTTCCTTCTCAAACTCATTTTACAGATGAAAATATTGAGGTAAACAGGGTTAAGTGAATTTCCCAGGGTCACACAGCTAGTCAGTGTATGAAACTAGATTTAAACTCAGGAAGATGAGTCTTCTTGACTTCAGGCCTGGTATTCTATTCACTACATCACCTCTCTACCTTTTCCCCAATCTACCCATCTGTATTAATGTATCAGTGACCTTAGTCCAGCATGTTTTTTCTTTAATGATGGTAGCAATCTATCACAGGATTCCATCTAAGTTTTTTTTTATTCCATCTAAGTTTTATTCATATTCTGCCATAAGATAGAAATTCTACAAGAGTTTCAACCAATATGATGGTGGCCTTTCTCTTGTCATCTTGTGGATACCAATGGACCATGTGTATCATGAGTTATCATTACCTCTCAACAAGAAAGGCCCACTTCTTCTGATCATATATACCTCTCATGATGTCATTTTACACCATCTTTCCTGGGCAATTCTTTATTCATAATTTGTGACTTAGTGATAATAATATTGATATCTTGATAATACTTATATCCACCATGAGTAAGATCTTTCAGTGTCTTTGATATTGTCTTCAACTTTAATGCTTTGTAACTGTAATATTTCATTACTCATTGTCATATAGAATTACCAGAAGAATTAATAACAATAAATATTAATTATTATTAATCTAGGCCCTTGCTTTAGGGAGAAGTTTAATATCATGAAAAGTATGGTATGATTTCCTGAAAGTAATCTGGTTCAAATTTCAACTCTTGTCCATTCACAATGTCTTCTGTTATCACTAGAAAACTCCTATGTATCTCTCTTTTGTGTCTCATTTGATATTAGTAATCAAATGACCATCAAACAATATTACTTCTGCTAAATCTTTCAAAGGCTCTTCTTTGACATATGCAAGCAAATGCATTGTTAAAGGGAAGCTTTTAAAGTTTTATTGAATCAAATGCTATTCTGTAGTCATCAAACAATAAGCATAGAGGAATCTTGCCTTTATTCCTTTCAGTCAACTGTGTTACTATAAAAAAAACGTGGTCTACTATATAATGTCATTTGTGAAGCCTCCCTATTCTTTTATCATGTCTTCATTAAGGAAACCTTTATTTGTAGATATTTTCATAAAGACACAGTAGGAAAGGAAAGTAGGCAGAAAGATCAATATTTTTGATAGCTTCATTAGTTTCCCTTTTGTTGTTGGGATAATAATCTCTAAAATAATTTTTTTTCAAGCCTTTGGAAGTCTCCTTTCCTCAGGTGTTTTGAGAATTAATCCTTTGATGTCCTCAAACTATAGCCTGTTGCACAGACCTTCATGTAGACTTGGTCTAGCTGATGTTTCTGGTAAAGAATAGGGTCTAGCTGTTTTGTCTTCTTCAAAGACTTTTTTTTTAGGTTTTTGCAAGGTAAATGGGATTAAGTGGCTTGCCCAAGGTCACACAGCTAGGTAATTATTAAGTGTTTGAGACTAGATTTGAACCCAGGTACTCCTGACTCCAGGGCAGGTACTTTATCCACTACGCCCCCTAGCCACCCCAAAGACATTTCTTTCTTAGGGACTTTCTTAGTCACATCTAGGACTGTGATATTATAGGCCAGAAAGGATGGTGAAGAGAATTTTTAATTATATACTTTTCATTTTTCATCTGGGGTCCTTCTTTCCATTTCAACTTAAGGTGCTCTCTCAATTAGATGCCAGAAACTCTTGTTAGTTGTTCTGAAAACTTATTAATCCCTGACCATTTTTCATTCTATTATGAGACCCTATTGCCCATCATCCCATTTTCACTATCCTCTTTCATTAGATTTTTGTTTTAGGTTTTTGCAAGGCAAACGGGGTTAAGTGGCTTGTCCAAGGCCACACAGCTAGGTAATTATTAAGTGCATGAGACCGGATTTGAACCCAGGTACTCCTGACTTCAAGGCCGGTGCTTTATCCACTACACCACCTAGCCTCCACCTAGCCGCCTCCTCTTTCATTAGATTTTATAAGCCAGTTTATATTTTAAATCAATGTCCTTGAAGGATGCATCTCAGCAAAGAGTTACCTTTCCAGGCTGAAGCAATTCCTGCATTCTTCTGATCTCCTCCTTTTGGTGATTGATTTATTTATATTAGTCAGATTGCCTTAGGAAATGGTAGTCATCCATGGCAGTTCCTGTTCTTTTACTAATTTACTTTTTCCCTCCATCAACAACTTAATTAAGTCAGAATGCAATTGCCTCAGTTATGTATCATAGCTCCTGATTTTATTTCTTTCTTTTGGTATTGGATTTAATCTAGATTCTAAAAAGTCGGTGGGTCAACTGCCCATAGATAGCTCCATAGGGAATGACTCCCACATCATTAACCAGTCATTTTCTGTCTGTTTTTCTGCTCTTGATGATGTTATTTGGTGTTTTCCATGTTTTGTGTTTTCCTACTACTCTCCCCTTGAGGAAAATATCCACGGTACACAGGCATGAGACTTCTTGATAATCTGGAAGCCTTTCTGGAGTTTTACTCCTTATTTCTTCTTGTTGATATTGTTGTCATTCTTTATCCCCACATTTATCCTGTAGCCACCAACCATTAAAATATTTCTGGATTGCTCATTTGTTTGTTGTTTGATTAGATCTGTGAGCTCCTGGAGCGGAGTTTCTTCCCTAGATGTTGATAAGCACCATCTCTGAAAGATGAAGTCTATAGTCTTACAGACCTACTTCTAGGTCTACATTTGCAGAGAGAGAGCTGAAGTTTAGGAAGTTCAAGGCAAGTGGCACTGGTAGATTAAAGCCATGGATCTAGGATCACATAATCTTGTCAGCTTGAACATATTTTTTCCTAATTGGGATTACTTCTTTAACCTCTTTAACCACATGGTTACTCAAATATTAAAGAATATGATGATTTACTTTGGAAAGGCCTACAGAGTTCTGTGTAGAATTTCTCTATAGATGTTTATGCATAATCTGTAATTACCTTCATAAAAGCAAGAAAATAAGTGTTTAATGTCTATTTTGGTCTAGGTCTCATTTGATTTCACAAGAATCCCATGGAGAAATTATCCCATTTTATGGATGAAGATATTGAGGCAGACAGAGGTTACATGATGGATGCAGGGTTACATAGCTAGTAAATGTCTGGGGTGGGATTTGAGTTCAGATTTTTCTGATTCCAGGCCCAGAGTTCTATCTACTGAGCTATTTATCTGAGCAATAGGGAACTAGTGCTCCATAAATTGAATACAAACTCATATATAATCCATCATATCTAACTGAGGCTAGATGAAAACATACTTAAAATACCATGATATTTTAAAAATATCTAGTGCCTAAAAATATGGTGTCTGACATAGAGTAGATGATATATATGCTAGAAACAATGACAATAATTATTATTACTATTACCATCCCAGTTTCCATTCAGGACATTCTCTTGTGCTTGTCCTTATCCTGTTCCTTTCCTCTTTCCCTTTTAATGTCCTCACCAATGTCCACCTCTTACTTAGAAATAAGTAATCACAAATACTACTGTTGCTTCTGAAAAGATCATGTCAGTCAGAGGCAACTAGAGCTCCACTCACTGTCCTTGTGACTCAGCATTCTAAAATACTCATGCCTGGCTACCACTATGAATTGTTTTCTACATTAGAATATAAGGTGTCAGAGTACATGATTATGTCACATTTATAATTATATATATACAACACTTGGCAACTTAGTAGGTATTCAATACTTTCCATTCATTTATTCATTCATTCATTTGTTCATCCATCCATCCATTCTCTCAATATAATAGGGAAGATTGGTACTTTCTCTAAAACTTGAAAGTTTCAATCTTAGAGAAGGTACAGATCTGTATTTATAGAGGAAGTACTGTCTGAGTCACTGAGAAGTTAAATGACAATCCTTTGAGTCTAGCCAGGCTAATGAATGTATATAGGAAGGCAAGAACAATAGGATAGGTGGATGTGAGGATATAAGCCTAGAACTTTACTCAAAACCCTTGTTCCAAATTCTTGCCTTTCATATAGGTACTGTCAACAAATTCCAAGACTTTGAGGCACTTGACACTGATAACCCTGTCAAAGAAAGAAATAAGGTTAGTTTGGCATGACTTATTCTTAACAAAGACATGCTGGCTTTTCATGATCACTGCTTCCTTTTTTAAAAGTTCATTAACAATCTATCTCTAATTGGAGTCAGGAAGATTCATTCTTCATGAGGTTCAAATCCAGGCTTAGAGTCTTTCTAGTTGTGTGACCTTGGGCAAGATGCTCAACCCTGTTCCTTATCTATAAAATAAACTGGAGAAGGAAATGGCAAACCACTCCAGTATCTTTGCTAAGAAAACCCCAAATGGGGTCATGAAGAATCAGATATGACTGAAAAATGACTGAAAGACAACAGTAATAACAACACCTTTTAGAAATTTGTAAAATATAAAAGAGTTAACTGATTTAGGGTGTGCAAACTATTCTCTTCTCTTTTTAAGAAAATAAGGATAGCACTTGCCCTTCTTTAGTCCTCTCTTGTTCACTATGAAGACCCATTCTTTTTTTAAGTTCTTTAGAACTGGAGAATCATGCTGAAAAGGTCATTTTCTGTAATATATTGATTTGTATATAGGTCTGCATATCTATTTGTATAACTATACATACAACTATGTGTGTGTGTCTGTGTGTTTTGTGTGTGTGTGTAAATATGAGATGATCACAAGAGGCAGGCAAGTGGGGAGAATGAAAGAGGAAGAGGAAGCCACTGTAAGTATATTTATATATATCCTCTATGGTCTTTGTGTAGAAGATTTTATGGGTGACAAATTGTTAACTTTACATTTTTTTCTTATTTTCAATCATTTCTGGAACCAGTAGCTTGACCAAGTCTGTAGCATCTGTCTTGAAAGTAATGTTATGGATTAGTTTTTACTAAGTTAATATAAATCAACTTTATTCCATAATTTTAGAATGTAAGAAATTCCTGGAATCCAACCTTTACAGGGATCTTTATTGATGAGTAAGAAAAAAATTAATTAAAAGTTATATGAAATAAACTCAAAGAACAAACATGATGACAGGTGCTAAAACACCTACATTTTGTGTTTAAATTATGTGAGTTATTTTTTCAAAGTTTTTCAAAGTTCATTTACATATTTACCCAACTAAGAACTACTAGAATTGGAATCAGACCAAAAAATTTAGCTTAAGCCTGAATTAGATTCCCTACACTATTTCCAATGAGGAAATACGGATGGGGATACCTTTGATAGATATAGCAGAAATTTCTCAGTAACTGAAGGCTGGTTCTTGAAGAAATGAAACCTGTTTAACCCCCCCCCCCCAACAATTCATTTAAACTTTTTCAAAATGACAGAAATTTCCCCTTCTTTATCACAGAACTTTAATAATCAATTAATTTAGAAAGCAAGATTATCATTATGATCAATTTGTAATGGAAAGAAGTTTGGAGGAAATTCAATAAGTATCAAAGAAGTCAGACTGAGGCTTCTGATCAGGATGGGTTATGACTAGTTTTCAGTCATAATTTTTTTTAATCATTACTCTTGTAGATATGGAGGGTTTGGGATGTATGATCAAATTACGAGAATGTTAGACTTGGAATGTGGTAAACCTAATTCAGATTCCACTGGTATGAGCCTGGGCAATCACTTAACCCCTCTCTGTATCACTTTCCTTATCTGAACTAGATGTTTTCAAATGTTCTTCCAATTCTAAATTTTTGATTCTAGGATATAGCAGTTTCATTGCTTCCCCCACCCCTTTCTGTTTATGTGTAATGTAGAACATGATTTTTAGATGGTTTGGTGTCTTAATTTCTTAGCAAATCAATGCCTGAAGCCATCTTCCTCTAAGTTATTTTCTAGCTCTTAATAATATCATTGCTCTACATCCTTTGACTTTTGAGCAGTTTTCTAGACAGTCATTTATTTCAACAATGGTTCTTGATTTTACTTTCTTAGTTTCTGTCCACCACTAAGTGTTTTTTGACCATTGTCTGCTTGGTCTTATAAATTCAATAGGAGATATCACTTCCTCTCCAGTCATGGGGAACTTTGATCTAGTTGAGGAGATAAAACATGTATACATATATAGATGTATGTATATGTGTATATTATGTATATATGTAAACTACTGTATAATCTGTATTGTACTCAATAAAGCATTTTATTTTAGAGGCAGCTAAGAGTGGTCATAATAGGTCCCAGAGGCAGGAAGACCAGAGTTCATTTCTGGACTCAGACAATTATTAACTCAGAGCCTGGGCAAGTCACTTAATCCCTGCTTGCCTCAGTTTGCTAAACTGTAAAATGCAGATAATATAACAGCACCTACCTCATGGGGTTGTTATGAGAATCAAATGAGAAAATATTTGACATATTTGTGAGATAATGAGATAATATGTAACAGTGATTGGCATATGGTATGTGCTACATAAATGCTTATTTTCTTCCTTTCCTTCTTTCCTCTACTTGCTTTGATAAAATCCAACATTTATTAAGTGTTTATTATGTTCCAGGCATTGTACTAATGAAAAGAATCCAATGAAAAGCAAAAACTCTAAGGAAAGCAAAAGTACACACTTACTCTCATTGAGAAGCTTACATTCTAATGGAGATTCTAAGATGCAAATAACTATAATAATCCTGTATTATTACAAGAGGTACTGTAGAAGGTACTTTCTAAGGGAAGGGATAAGTAAGAGGGGAGACTGGGAAAAGCATCCTGCAGAAGGTGAGATTTGAGTTGAATCTTGAAGCAAGTCAGGGAAGTTAGGAAAATGAGCAGTAGGAGAACTTTCCAGGAATGAGAGAAGGCAAGGGAAAAGGTGCAGAGAAAGGAGAGGGAATTTCAAATAGGAGGAATAGGAGGAGGTCAGCCCAGAGTACCTGGTCCACAGAATATATGGAGAGCAGTCAAATGTAAGAAGACAAGAAAGGTAGGCACAGGTCAGGTTGTGAAGGATTTTAAAACTCAGGCAGAGGATTTCATACTTGATCCTGGAGGTATAGGGAGCTTCTGTAATAAATTAAATAGGGAAGTAACAGAGTCAGATTTGTACTTTAGAAAAATCCCTTTGTGTGAGGGGCAGTTTGGAATGAGGAGAGATTTGGGGAAGGGGAGATCAATTAAAAATCTATTGAAATAGAAGAGGTATTGATGATCTCTGTATGAGGATAGTGGCTCTATGATGGAGAGGAGGAGATCTATACAAGTGATGCTGGGAAGGTAGATATAATAAGACTTGATATGGGGTGGGTGTAAGTGAGGTTGAATGACTTGGGAGGATAATAGTAACCTCAATAGCAATGGAAAAATTGGGAAGAGAAGAACATTTAGAGGGAAAGGTAATGAGTTCTGTTTTGGTCATTTTAGTTTTTAAGAAGCCTATGAAGCAACCAGTTCAAGATGCCCAAAAGGCAGCTGGTGATGTGGGAATGAAGCTCAGGAGAGAGATTAGGGCTGGATATAGACATCTAGGAATCATCTGCATAGTCATTCAGTCAACAGTTATTATTGGTATTTTACATGGCAGACATTGGGGAGTGTACATAGAGATGACAGTTGAACCCAAAGTTGTTGATGAAATCAAGTTTGAAAAGAAGAAAGAAAAGAGAAGGCCCAGGACAGAGCTGAGTTGGATACCCAGTTAATGAATGACCTGGAAGAGAGTAAATAAAGAGAGACTGAGAAGGAATGGTGGAAAGACAAAAGAATGGGAGAGCACAATGTGACAAAAGCCATATTATTGCAAGTACATTGATTTCCAGGGGAAGCATCAACTCAGAACTTTTAGGATGTTGCCATTGAAGGCCTGAGTTCAAATCTTGTCTCAGACACTTACTAGCTGTGTGACCTTGAACAAGTCATCTGTTTGCCTCAGTTTCCTCAACTGTAAAATGACCTGGCAAAGGAAATGGCAAACCACTTCAGTATCTTAAAGGAGGTCACAAAGAGTCAGATATGACCGATTGATCAAACAAGAAAATAAACTTGACATATTTAGGGTTTAAAATAACCAAGATTAAAAAATAAACTATATGCAAAACTGAAAAGTTGATTCATGGGAGACTTTAGAAAAACATGGTGAATTATATTAACTAGACTCAAAGTCATCTCAATCAGTCAGTCTGTAACAGGCTTAACCAAAAGACTAGAAAGGGATTCGGAGTCTTTGTCCAGATTTTCTGAACATTCTATCATCCCTCCAAAGCTGAATTTCTTTTCATTGAACTTTGAACTCAAAAGATATTTCATCCAAGTTCAAAATGTCCACAGAACTGACTTTTATCAATCAAGACAAAGGTCTTTACTGACAACATGTTTTAGCTAATGGTGGTTGCCAGGTTAAAATAGAAATTGCTTTGACAAAATACCCATTTCCAACTAAGAACAATGGAGTACCTAGTAAACAGACAATATACAGCTGAATTGAATAATTCAGAGAAAGAGGATATTATCAGTTTGGAGGAGGTTCCATCATGTAACTCATCATTTGGGACTATAAAGCCCCAAAGTTGCTTGAATTCTTATTTTGAAAATGTGTTTACTTGTAAGAAAGGAAGAAAAGATTTCTCAAAAGGAAACTGAAATCTAAGCTTTCTTTTCCTATAAAATAATTCACCATTTAAGTGATCTTTGAAATGCATAATGGCTATAATGACTCCAATCTTTTCTGAAACTTTTCCCTTCATTGCTCTTTAATAGCATTCAAGCTGAGAGACCATTTATAAAGGCTGATACTCTTTTAGTAAACTAGTGCAGCAAAATGAATTCCTGGAGAAAACAAATGTTAAGGCTGGGTATCGGTAATCTTCTTAACTTGGGGGAAATGAAAAGGCTCTACCTTTTTTATTGTTGCTTGTTTTTGAAAATTTCCAAAGAGAAGTATAGCTTTTATTATATAACTCCTTTTGATATGATGCAAAAAGTTGCCTTCCCAAGGGTCTAGGCCTTTGAACAGGTCTAGGAGTTCAGATTTGCTAAATGGATCATATTTCTAAGCATTTGGGTTTCTCTACTTCACTTTTCTGATTGATTTGTTAAACTGGATCATAGAACATCACAGGGTTGTGGTGAGAATCAAATGAATTAGCCTTGCAAACCTTAAAACATTCTCTACATGCTCGCTCTCTCTCTCTCTCTCTCTCTCTCTCTCTCTCTCTCTCTCTCTCTCTCCCCAAAATACTCTATAGCTATCAAAGAAATGATTACTTGGAGAAGATTTCCACACTTTTAAAGTTCTATTCATTATCCTTTGCTATCTTCTCTGCTCTTTCTGATAGGGAAGGTTTTCTCCTTGCCAAGTTCAAATCTTCCAAAAGACCACAAAGCTCTTGATCTGACCTCTTCTTGTTTCTTTCCTCTTCTGTCATTCTTTCTCTTTTTCCCATCTTAAATTTCTCCTTATGCTTTGGATCCTTTTTCACCTCCTACAAACATATCCAAGTCTCCCCTATACCTAAAAATCTTTTACTTGGAGCAGAAGCAGATGAATAATTTATAAAATAGCAATAACATTAAAACGGCATCTTTAAAGATTTAAGTGTTCTGATCAATACAATGGCCAAGCATGCTTCCAGAGGACAGTTGTTGAAGCATGCTAACCACCAGAGGAACTTGTACAAAATGAGACATTTCTTGTGTTGCTTGACTATCCATGTTTGTAATAAGTAGCTTCTTTTGCTTTTTTTTTCAGTTGTATTTGGCCATAGTTCTCATAATATTCTTGCAGAAGATTTGAAGTACCATGGGCTAGGCAGATGGTGTCTTCTCAAATGGGGCCACAAAAAGTCAGAAATGACTGAACATCAACAACAAATCTACCTTGTCAATCAATCATTCACTATTTAACTTGTCTGCAGATATGCTTTGCTTCCTATTGGCTTGCTCTTTGTTTCCTGGGACTCATATCTTTGTATAAGTGGTTTCTGTCACTAGAATGTACATCTTCTTTACATTTACCTTGTAGTATCCCTAGTATCCTTCCTGATTCCCTGTCTTGCGCCCTGACTTTTTTTAGCATCCTCTTCTCTTTGAAATATATTTTGCATATACTTACTTGTACTCATGTATTCTCTCTCCCTTTCTTGATCCACCCTCCCACTAGAATTGTTTCCTTGAGGATAAGAGCTATATGTCTACCATCTAGCCTAGCGACTTATTTAATAAAATGTGTCTTGCATCAATGAAGGATTCTTATCCAAGTTTCTTTGTTTTATTAGTGAAGCCCAAGAAAAAAGCAGTTGCTTTACCTAGGTCACAACAAGCAATTATTAATTACTTATTAGGTACTAAGCATTGGGAATACAAATAATAACAAAACAAAAAAGACAGTCCTTGACCTTAAGAAACTTTATGTTCTAATGGGAAAAGATAAAAAAAAAAGAGACCTGAAAAACTGGGGGAAAGGGGAGTTCCCCTCAGAAGGCATAGGGGTGAAGTCAGGAGAGTGAAGCAAGCCTGACTTGGCCAAGTCAGTCCTTCCTTTAAATAGAGAGGGTAGGAACTCACCATTGGGAGAAGAGGGCTTCAAGGATGGTGGGAAAAAAAAGCACCTGAGGCACAGGAGCTGAGTTTGGAGGGTAAAACAGAGACCAAGTGGGATCTAGAAATGACTGTTTTCCTGAGACCTGGTTGGGTGCTCTAGCCACTAAATTATGCTAACTGAAGCAATTTCTGCACAGAACTTGATAAATTTAATTACCTGATAACAATCTCTAATACTATTAGCTGTTTTCTGAACTTGTCAGTCTATTGCTTGCCTCTGTATGTTTTTGTAAGTGCTAGAATGCATGCCCATATTTCCAACTGTCAGAATAATCCTTATTTTTCTTAAGGATATGTTGAAATACCATCTGCTCTATGAAACCTCACCTGATTCTCGCAGTAACTAGTATTCTCTGCTTCAGCAAATTACCTCTGTGTCCTGCTGGGTAGGTTATATTCCCTTCTTCAAGGCTCCTTGAGGGCAGAAATGGTTTTTTTCCCCTGCTTTTCCATCTTCAATTCCTACCAGTTTTTTTTGCACAGAATAAACACTTGAAAAATACTTTAAAAAATTAAACTTAAGCACTCACTTCAAAAGCAAACAATTTATTTAAATTTATGGCAAGATATTGGAGTAGTTTGCCATTCCTTTCCAGCTCATTTATTCAAATGCAGAGTCTGAATGATAAGATTTCTCCTAGTTTCTCTTATACAAACTTCTCCCATCCCAAGACCCCTGAGTACCATATTCAGATCAGTATTTTATAGAGACATTCAGAATTTAATTGAATTTCATTTAACTACTTAAAACTTAAACTTCAAAAGCTCCCAGTAAGACCTCAGGGGAGAACTAAGTTTTAATGAGTTGGGACAGGACAGCAAGAAGCATAAACTGAGAATCTATCATTAGTAAAGCAATTTATATGTCTTTATTAATAGGTTTTCTCAGATTTCTTCATATACTTTATTTACAAAAACACAGTTAACATTTTCACAGTGATGTAATACTTTATGTTTGACCTACATTTTGTAGATTGTAGTTCTTTTGAAAATGCTTAGATTAGAAGGAGTTGAGTTATTTTTTTTTTTGTTATGGTAGCTAAACTATTACTTATAATGAGTTTTCACAGTCCTCAATGAAAAGGACTTCTTTTTTTAACATATTAAAATGCATGACCTAAAACGAAACCCTTCCATCTGGTTCCTTTCCAAAAGTATCTCAATTGGTTCTGTCATTAGGGACACAATACCACTCTTTCTTGCACTTCTTAACAAATATAGTTATGTTCCTGGGAAAACATTCTGAAAAAGAATTAAGATCAGCAAACTGTAAATTAGAACAAAGGGATGTGAACCTTAGGTAAGCATATTTGAGTATTTGTTTACCTAGAAGGGCTACATATGCTATATTTAAGTATTCTTATAGTCTCTAGGAAATTATCTATCAGGACAGTTGATTCCTATGTGCTAAATAAAGCCAGTAAAATAGATATGTAACCAGTTACATGGACAATGGAATTGCTTAACCACATAATCTAGCCTCACCTTGAATCTTATTTTCATTTAAGATTTTCAGATTAGATTATTCAACATCTGTCCAATAAAGAGATGCCCTCAGTTTGCTTGCCATGATGCCAGGAGTGGTTTCCACCTAAATTCAAAGTCTTCATAGGAAATATCTTTGCCAACACATTTTCACAAACCAACTTTTCACAATAAAAACATAGTTCAGAATTTTGTCTAAGGTCAATGTTTTTGTCTAATTATGGAAGTAAGATTCAAATGGAAATTTTGCTTTTTAAAGGATATTTACAATTAAAAAAATCAAGGTCAATGTTAAACATCATTTTTATCACTTTCTACAATGCTATAAATTTATTTTCAGGCTATTAGGAGATGGAGTAAATGGCCTCTCTGAGGAAAGAAAAATAAAGGAAATTGGCATTATGATATTATAGGAAAGGTGTACCCCCAACCCAAGATGAGATCCAAAGGAGGGTCCCTACAATCAACAGAAGGGAATCAAAGGATCTTTCCCCAATGTTCCAAGACAGAGCTAAGCATCCCTGAGTAGGGTCTAGTCACCAGTGGTACCTAGTCTCCAGAGGTCCATGACTTTATCTTCCTCTTTCAAATCAGAATGGGTATGCCTGAAAAAGCCAAGGAGACTCCATTCACTAATGTCCACACTGAATGGTTCGATCTTTTAGCTCTAGTATTATCACCATGAAGTGGAAATGCACTTAGAAAGAATAGAGGGAAGTAGTAAAACCCACTTCTCTAGTTATCAGTTAAAGACTTTATGAGACATACCAGGAACCCCCTGATGAAATTGTTAGGTCCATAATGTATGGAACAATCTTGTGGTGCAACATAAAAATAGATGCTTCTAGTATATCACATTCTAGAGGGGATATTAGACTTGTCTAAACTATATGTTGGCATAGTGAGTGCACATTAATTCACAGTGGATGCTCAATGAATATTTGTAATGATCAAATGAATGTTCATTATGTTAGATAAGTTCTTCCCCAACCCTGCAAATAAATATAAGCTAATTGGACAGATATATCAAGATCATTCCTGGATGGTTACATAGCAGGAACCATGGTAAGTAAGGATGATTGTAATTTTTCAAAGTGCCAACTTGGCCTGAATATTTGGTATAAATTCAAATTCTAAGTGCTCTACCCCTCCAACCCCCACTCCAACAAACTTTCAGAAAGAAATCCTTTGTTAATTATAAAACAAACATGTTTTCCTGCAGAATAAGGACTTTCTGTGATTGTCCCAGGTATAACAAAGACTCTTCAAACTGTGCTCTACACTGTTGAGAAGAGGATTATAACCATGGAGACTAAACAATTGGCATTAATTAAATGATATAAATTCTCTCTGGTGTCTAAATCACTTTTTGGTAATAGGTCAGATATATTAAATGCTCTTGGGTACCTAGGGCGCTAATAAAATTCGTGGTGACAACTACCTTCTGGTATAAGGAGGCCAGGCTTCCAGAGATCTCCTCCATCTAGAACACTGTCCTAAAATCCAGAATAAATGGGAGAAAAAAAGATCTCTGAGCAACATAGCTGTCACAAAGCCCACTTACTTGGTAAGGAAAGCTATAGCCACCTTCAGACCCTTAACCAGTCTACTGAGTTAGAATTGTGTATAAAGGTCACACTGTGGAGAAAAGTAGGCATGTGACTGGTGATCATAGAAGAAAGAGAGGGAAGATTATTAAAGTCTAGCAATTTGGGGCCATTTAGGTGAATTTGAATGAATAGCCTTACACAGCCTTCAGTGGCTTAAAAGGATCATTGTATTTCAATACAGCACAGTAACTGATACTCATAAGAATAAACCTGAATCATCAAGAAAAAGGTTAAATTATGTTCAGGGTATTCTTTAATAAGATATGGGAGCATAATTATCATAGAGAATATTCCTTGTGCCAAGGATAACTTTGCGGCACAAGAAAGTGAGTCTGCTTAAAATGAAAACCAACATTTCATAATAATTAGAGAAAAGAGTTTGACATTTTATCTTGGAAAATGAAATAAAAACTCTGGAAAATATGTTTTATCTTATGTATAGGTGCAGCTAACTGAATAAATCAATTTAGTCATCTCACTTAGGAAAAGAGATAAGATATCTTTATAGCTTAACCAAATGAGAACTAGTCTTAATCAACCAAACAATTTAAGTGAAGAGAAAATTAGTCCTGAAATGACTACTATTAAGAAGAATGTTCAGATTGGTTGAAGAAATTGAGTCATGTCCTGTGGGTCATCTATAAAACAGAACAGTTCAGAATCCAATTCCAATTTATTTAAGCACCCTGACAAGATTTGCATTCTAGTGAAGAGGGAAACAAGAAGAGAGTATTTCATTTCATTTCATGTCAACCAAGTCCCTAAACAAAAAATCTCTTGCAGATAAGGGAAAGCATTTGGTCTTTCCCCCAACCATGACAGGAGTATCTTGCAAACTTTGAAATACCAGCTTTTCTTATTGTCCCATGTTAGTAAAATATCTGTTTCTAATAACTGCTGAAGGCTAATTGATTCAACTGATAATCTTGATGGGAAACATGCCAAAATGGGAGTTTGAGTGGACAGTACTAGAAAGATTATTTTTCTTTTTAGATTTTTGCAAGGCAAATGGGGTTAAGTGCCTTGCCCAAGGCCACACAACTAGGTAATTATTAAGTGTCTGAGGTAGGATTTGAACTCAGATGCTCCTGACTCCAAGGCCGGGGCTTTATCCACTATGCAACCTAGCCACCCCTAGAAAGATTATTCTTAACCTTGTGATTTGTGAGGCATTGGTCATTTTGGAGAAAACTGTTCACTCACCTCTACTGCCCCCTCCCAAACTGACTGCACCTAAATTCCAATCCAAACTCCTATTGTGCTCTTTGGAATTCCTGTTCCATGACAAAATTCTCCCTTGCATCCTAGACCTCTTTCTTTCTCTTAGCTATCATTCAGAGCTGATTTCTCTTTGAGAATTGTGCATCATACGCTCCTCTATAGCACTTTCTAATCTTTCTAGCCTTCATACTGGTTCTGGAGGGGGCACTTCTAGGCTCTCCCTTTGCCTCCTTCATTCAATTTTCTTTCCTTTTTGAAGTCCACTCTATTAAAATTTTCAACCTGGTCAAAATTATGGTCACTACAGCATACTTCCCGGGTCATTCTCTCTCCTTTCTTAAAGAATTGAGTATTTGGCTTTCCACCTCCTTCTCTTAAATTGGACTTATATTAAGGGATCTTAATATGTTAATGCTAAATTTCCTAACTTCCTATTCTTTCATTCCCATATTCTATTTTTATATCGCAACTAGTCATATACTAGAGCTTGCCAGTACACACAAGTGTTCACTTTTCCAATGGGAAACTCTTTCTATATGATCATAATTTGTCATCTCTCCCTAGGCTTCAACTTTCCCATAGTTATCCTTCATTCTAATCAAGCCCTCTATTCCCTTCACCTCTCAGTATTACTCAGGTCATTAGTCTCAGCTTCATTTTCTTCTTTCTCCAACCTCAACATGATTGTTTGACACCATCTCAGATTTTTAATTTCATAGCCCCAGTTTTCCTTCTCTTTTCTTACAAACCTTAGTCCTAACTTACTTGGACCATTTGTCTCTTCTTTGCTTTAATTCATTATCTGCTGAATGAAGTTAGAGGAAGTCATAACTTTGCTGACTGAGCACATTATAAATTCATGTTTATCCATCCACAAGTGGGTACTCTTAGTAGCAATAGAATTCCTTTATTTCTACACAATTTAACTCCTATTTCACTCCTCCAGCCTCTAACAAAGAGGTGGCCTTTACACTCCTCAAGACCAACTCCTCTAGAGGAGCACTTAATCCCTTCCCCTCCAATCTTCTCATAGGAATGATCCTCAACTATCTTCAACCTCTCTTTATCAATTGGTTTCTTTTCTACTGCATTTAAATGTGCTCAAGCCTCCCCCATCCTCAAAAAACCATCACTAGGCTTTACTATCCCCACATGCCATTGTTTCATATCTCTACAATCCTTCTTAGTCCAAGGCATTGAAAAAAACTGTTTACAGTTGCTGCCTCCTCTTTCCTCTCACTTCATACTTTGCATTCTGGTTTCTAATGTCTTTGCTCAACTGAAAATGTTCTCTCCAAAGTTACTAGGGATCT